>NC_081415.1:429641256-429751256 GCF_030272615.1 Cryptomeria japonica
CCTTTTTGAGAAAAAACTAGGCATTAGATAGCTAAAACATTCTCCTTCCATATGGGCCTTAGGGGGCCTAGCTATCATTTGGGACTCCAGATTCATCTCGTTTACACCTTTAGAGATTAAGTAAAATTGGATAGGAGGAGAAGTAGTAAGCTATAAAAATAACCTAAGATTCAAATTGATTAACGTTTATGGCCCTACCCAAAATAGAGATAAGGCTAGGGTGTGGATGGAACTTGAGTCTTTCCTTAGAAGTTTTCCAAATGATGTATTCATCATTGGTGGAGATTTCAATGCTATCACCAAGGTAGCTAATAAAAGAGGAGGTAGCAGCAAACTCCCTCCAATTTCAATCATTGGATCAATAGGAATTCCCTATTGGAAATCCAGACGACAGAGAATGCCTTCACCTAGAACAACAAAAGGACTGGTTTCTGTAACATCGCTGAGAAACTTGATAGGTTCTTTATCCATGAGGGGCTCTCAGAGCTTAATTACTCCCTGAAGGCAGAGCCTCTCCCTTTATCAAGATCTAACCATTTCCCACTCCAATTAAACTTAATATCTGACCACCCCCTTAAAATGCCCCTTCAAATTTGAGAGCATGTGGTTTAGAGATGATAACTCTTTAAGCCTTATTGAGAAATGATGGAGAAGCTCTGTCTTCTCTGGTTCAAAGATGTTTATTATCACAAGCAAGTTAAAGCTTATCCAAAGGAAGCTCTTAGAATGGAACAAGACTAATTTTGGAAATATTTTCGATAAAAAACTCCTAATAGAAAATGATCTTAAGAATGTTAACATTGAAGTTCTTGAGAAGGGGATGGATGAACATCTCTTCGTCAAAGAAAAGGCTCTCCTCTTTGAATATGAAAAGACACTCTCAAATGAAAAGATCTTTTGGAAACAAAAATCAAGGGAGACTTGGTTGAGTGATGGGGACCAAAATACTAAGTTTTTCCATAATAGTACTAAGTAGAGGCGATGGGTCAATCGAATTTCTAAAATTAAGAATTGCTAGGGTTCCATCCTATCTGAACTAGATGATGTTGCCTTCGAGGCAGCAAGGTTTTTTGAGAAATTCTTAAACAATATTGAAGGCTCCAACCTTAGAGGCCAACTCAATATTATCAAGAATCTTCCAAAACTCATTAATGATGATCATAACAAAATCCTATCAGAGAAATTCTTTGAGGAGGAGGTTAAATTTGTCCTTATGAAGATGAATCCCGACAAGGCCTCGAGTTCGGATGGCTTCCCCACTAGTTTTTTCTAAAAATGTTGGGGTTTTATGGGGACAGAGATCACAGACGCCTTAGAAGGTATTAGGAACTCTGGTAAGATTCTCAAAGAAATCAACAATACCTCCTTAGCTCTCATCCCCAAAAAAGAGAACCCTGAAAGCTTTAATGACTTAAGACTAATAGCCCTTTGCAACACTCTATACAAACTCTTAACCAAAACCCTAGCAGCCAGACTCCAGAATCTTCTCCCCATTATTATTAGTGAAGAACAAACTGACTTCATAGCAGATAGATCAATCTATGATGGGGTTATTATAACCCAAGAGGCCATTCATTCGGTCTAGCTCAACCGGGCCCCAAGTATGCTAGTCAAATTAGACATAAGCAAAGCTTATGACAAAGTTGATTCGCACTTCCTATGCAAATGCTTGGAGGCCTTTAGATTTTCCAAATCTTGGATCAACCTAATCTTTGAATGTATATCCACCCCCAAATTCTTGTTCTAGGTTAATGGTTCCCCGGAAGGTTTCTTCAGCAGCTCAAGAGGGCTCAGGCAGGGAGATCCTATGTCCCCCTTCCTCTTCATCATCATGGCTGAAGCCCTAGGTAGGTCCATCTCTAAGGCTAAAGAGGAAGGTGGGATCCAAGGAATCCCCATTACCAATAGCCTCCCTTCCTTTACCCACCAACAATTTGTTGACGATATGATGCTTTTTGGGCAGTGAAGTGTAAGGGAAGCGAGCACCTTCAAAGGCATCCTTAATTCCTATATGTTAGCCTCAGGTCAAGAGGTGAATCTGGCCAAGTCTATAGTATTTATGTTCAACATAGACCCCTCCTTAGGAAAAGTGATCAACAATGTCCTGGAGATTAGTGAAGGAACTCTTCCTTGCAAATACCTAGGCATTCCCCTTGACAAGGGGAGAAGATCTTCAAAATTATGGGACAACTTGGTGGATAAAATCAAGTCTAGGATTAACACTTAGAAAGGAAAATGACTCTCATCTGTAGGTAGAGCAACCTTGGTTAGATCAGTCTTGTCAACTATGCCCATTTACCAGCTCTCCTGTCAACACTTATCTTCTTCTAAACTTGCACAGCTCAACAAGCATCTTAGGACCTTCTTTTGGCAAGGTGCTAATGACAATCGTAAAATATCACTCATATACTGGGACAAGATATGCAAACCTAAAGATGAAGGAGGAGCTAGCATTAAAAACCTTCACGATCAGGGCAAAGCCTTGGGTGCCAAGTTGGTCTAGAGGATGTTCAGATCCCCCCACCTCAAATGGGCTCGCTTGCTGCATCACAAAGACCTTAATGGAGGGAACCCTATCCAAATATTTAGAGAAACCAACCCTCCCAGAGGATCTTGCCTATGGAATTTTATGTTAGACTATAGGAGGATTATCTTTGACAGACTCGCGTGGAACCTGGGGTCTGGGGATAAAGCTCTCTTCTGGTCGGATTCGTGGGGTGGATATAAGGCTATTGATAATATCCATGACTTTGATGCTTCTTGTATCCTTCTTGAATCTCATAGGGGACCCCTGTTAAACAACTATATCTCCCCTTTAGAGGATGGGGCTGGTTGGTAGTGGATCGAGAAGGAAAATGAGGATATCCCGATAAAGGATAAACAAAAACTTATGGCAATTATTAAATCAAGGAACATTGCCTTAGGTCATAATGAGGACAAGCTCATCTGGGATGGCTCCCTAATTGGAGAATACAACTCCAAGGATGGATACTCTCTCATCTCCAAATCATTTATAAGACCTATGACTGAGCTTCCCTTGAAACTTTGCTAGGATAAATACTGTCTACCTAATGCAGGTTTCTTCTCCTGGCTTGCGGCTCAGAACAAGCTCCTTACTGTGGACAAATTCAGACGATTGGGGTATGAGGGCCCTAGTAGATGTCCTCTTTGTGAGGCAGAGGAGGAAGACACCAATCATATCCTCCTTAACTGCCCCTTTGCTCACAGATACTGGATCTGGTTCACCAACAAACTTGAATGGTCAGCGGCCTTTCCCCACACCATCTTTGGTATGCTCAAGGCATGGCCTCTCCTTAGGTGTGGATGTCTCTTTGAAGGTTTATGGATAGCTCTTCCCTCTTCCATTATGTGGGAACTATGGAAGGAGAGAAATAGATGTCTCTTTAAGAATGAAAAACTAGAGGTTCCCAGAATCATTAACATGATAGAGTCAACTATCACTGAGCTCATGAACAACTAACTGTCTTTAGGCACATTGAAGAATGCATCTATCACTTATTGGGATGAAAAGATGATAAAATGTTGGGAAGGCTTATCCTTTCCTCCCTTTGTAGGAGATGGTCCTATAGCAAGTCTTTTATCAAGGGATGCTTGCAGATGGAAGCCCCTAGGCAAAGGCTGGATGAAGCTAAACTTTGATGGGGCTTCCCATGGCAACCCAGGGCAAGCATGGTTAGGATGTGTTGTTCATAATTGGGAAGGCAAGGAGCTAGCAACCGTTGCCTCTCCGACTGGTATCAACACCAACAACTGGGCAAAACTTATGGCCCTGGTGGAGGGCCTGCATTTATGCAAGAAACTAGGAGTTAAGAACCTGGAAATTGAAGGAGACTCGGCTATAATTGTCAATGCTCTGAGGAAAGGTAGTATGCCTAATTGGAGACTAAATACTTTACTATCAAAAGCTCTTGATTTATGCAGAGAATTTGATAGGTTCATAGTCAATCATATTTATAGGGAGGGCAATACAAGAGTGGATGAGTTAACCAACTTGGGAGCCGATGGCATCAATCTCCTGTCTATGCCACCTTAAGGCACCCCCCTCTTTTGTCTTTATGTCCTAAAGTGTCAGTAGCATGTTTCTCCTTTCTACCCCTTATGTTTCTCTTGCCCAAACTCTGTTTTAACCCTTTTATTTACTCCTCTTCCTCCCCCTTGTACTTACGTATAGATACTCAGACAAACATTCAGTTTGCATATTTTTTGTTCCACCGTTACTCTTCTCCCATCGAAATCATCATGCCCTGTCGGTGAATGGATCTATTGTCTTATCGAAGCCTTTCTTTTTCCTCCCTTATCATCTTCCACTGATATAGTCACATCGGTGTAATCAGGCGTATCGAAGGCAGGCCTTTTTAGCTCCCTCGAAACCTATTTCCTCATCTATATCTTTTATCGATGTAGCTTCCTTTTGTCTGATCAACATTAATCTTTCAATGAGAACATCCCTTTCAGTGAGTCCCTTTATGTTGCACCGATGCTATTATCTCCTTGAATACCTTGCCCCGTCAATGATAACCATCTTCTCTTTCCTCGATATCTTTTGTCGATGGAATTCTATCTTCGATGAGTCTTTTCTGAAGTTCATCGACACTCTCTTTCTTTGATGGCCCTTCTATATTGATGAGACATTGTTGGGTCTCATCGATGTTATTTGAACTCCATTAGGTTTTCATGTCGAAGCTTCCTCGGGCTCCGGTGACCTCCTGTATTTTCTCCACTGAAACCCTTCTCCCATCAAAATCATCATGCCCTGTCGGTGATTGGATCTATTGTCTCACCGTAGCCTTTCTTTATCCTCCCTTATCTTCTTCTTCCAATAAAGTTGCATCATTTAAACCTTTCATATCAGAGGTATGCCTCTTAGTCCCCTCAAAACCTATCTCCTCATTGATATCTTTATCGATGCAGTTGCCTTCTGCCTAATCGACATTATTCCTTTGATGAGAACTTTCCTTTCGGTGAGACCTTTTCATATTGCATCGATGGTATTATCTCTTCGATGACCTTTCCCATCGATGAAAACCATCTCCGCTTTCCTTGACATCTTATGTCGATGGAATTTCTGTCTTCGATGAATCTTTCTGAAGTTCATCGATGCTTCCTTTCCTTGATGGCCCTTCCACATCAATGAGATAGCATTGGGTCTCATTGATATTATTTGCACTCCTTAGGGTTTTATGTCGAAGAAGCCTCGGGCTTTGGTGACCTCCTTTATTTGTTCCATCGAATCTCTTCTTCCATCGAAATCAACATTCCCTATCGATGAGCAGACCTCTTGTCTCACCGAAGACTTTCTCCATCGATAAAGTCGCATCGGTGAAACTAGGCGTATCGGAGGCTCCCCTTTTAGCTTCCTCGAAACCTCTTTCCTCATCGACATCTTTTATCAATGGAGCTGCCTTTTGTCTGATCGACATTATTCTTTCAATGGAACATTCCTTTCGATGAGCCCCTTTATGTTGCACCGATGGTATTGTCTCCTCGAAGTCCCTTTCCGGTTGATGAAAATTTTATCAACTTTCCTTGATATCTTTGTCGATGAAATCACTATCTTCGATGAGTCTTTTCTGAAGTTCATCGGCGCTTCCTTTTTTCAATGGCCCCTCTTTTTCGATGAGACATCGTTGGTCTCATTGATTTTATTTGGACCCGGTTATCTTATAGGTTGCTATTGTACTCGCTTGATGACTTGTGGGCCACCATGGTATTAATGAAAATGTTCTTTTATCAATTAGTGGCTACTGCACAGATAATTATTCAAAATGGATGCTCAATAGGCAACATCACTTATCTTCCTTTAAAATCTCATGTTTTATCATTACCTTTGTTTCGATGAAACCATCGCCATTGTCCATGAGCCTTGTGGTTTCACCGATCTCCTCATTTTCATCGAAATCTTCATAATTCTTAAGGGCACCCATCTCATTCTCAAATGTTTAAGTATTTCATCCTTATATTTGATCACTCCTAAATTTAGCTTTTTTAGTACTGCTGCTCTGCTAGGATAATCTTTAAGACTAGAAGGAGGCAATACCTTACATTAATGAGCATAGGTATATAAACGTGCTGGCATATCTCACTCCCGGATATATGTGAACATGGATATATAGGTATTATTATTTATGTAGATACTGCCTTCTTTTAGGACTTACACTTACCTAGCTATCCTCATCTCTATTTATGGAATTTGCCTCGTTAATATATATTAATTTTATGCTCTTCAATGGGTAATCACTCACACATTATGTTTTTGGAGATTTTTTGAGACTAATATTTTGAGCTATGTATCCTAACAGGTGACCATCCAGGCAGGTATGATATTTTGTATAAGTTGACCTGTTCGGTTTTTCTAACATTCTAGTGAGAGATTTTCTTAAGATTTTGTGCAGCATAAGTAGCAGAGCAGGCTTAACCATGTGTTTTAGGAATAGCAAGAACTGTCACCCACAAATGACAACATCACCCCATGAGATGGGCAATCTGCTGCTCAGCTTTTCCCAGAGGATTTTTACATACTATCTTCATTACTTTGGTCATGTTCCCGTTGTGATCTTGTATCTCCATTATGTATCACATTCTTTGATCCTTGAGGGATCTGGGCTAGACCGGAGGTTTTCTTCCCTCCATTCTTTCCTACCGGTGCCCACACCGAATGGAGGTGTATATGTAATTCTATCTATTTTTAAATTAATAAAATTCTTTGGCCTCAGCCTTTTATCGATAAAAAAAATAAAAAATAACAACCTTCAATAATTAAATCAGCAATTATATTTAAATATTAATGCCATCCACTAATTTAATTTAATATTAATAAATTATATAAACCATAATTTAATTAATAATCACACATTAATATTAAATATTTATATCAACTATTGATTTATTTATTTTATTATAAACTATGTAAATTCATTAATTTACTTTAACATTATTAAATTATATAAATCAATTAGTTAATTAATAATTTAATTAATAAATAATCATAACACTATAAAGCAATCCAACACAGAATAACTCAAGAAACCACTTGCGCTAAACAACACCAAGACTCTAAACTGACAAGGGTAATCAACTTAAATCTAGAGTGTAAAATGGGTTTTCATGTCATCTCCGATCAACTTGCCATTGGGCTAAAGACACGCTTAGACCCGTGAAGCCGGGTGGAGTCGATGTCTGGTACCTGTAAACCTGTCACCTCTAATACATATACAACAACATATGTAATATATATAACATAAATACACATGCAAGTTAAGAGAATCACAACATCATATCATGCTTGCAATGAGTGATATGACATTGTCTCTATCATGAATACACTTAGAAGACATTCACGACAATCAGGCACTATCATAAACATCATCATATCCCATATAATCATGAATTAGGGTTAGTACATGGTTAAATACCATCAAATCATCATAAAATAAACTAAGCTACATCAATATGATATATTACTGCACAAAAGACAAGATGAATTAGGGAGGGGCACTATAGTACATGTCTGACATGAAGCAATAAATACATGGAAAACAAATAAGCATGAAGCAATACACTTAAATACATATTAGACATGTAGTGCAAGAAAAACATGAAGTATACACAAAGTATGAATTAACATTAAGTAATATACAAAAGGCATGGAACATAGATGAAAGGCATGGATCATTCATGTAAAACTCAAAGTAACATATACTTAAGCATGAAGTATGCACACAAGGCATGTAAGGCCATAAACAATACACAAATACACATAAGGTACAAAGCATATATAAGAAAGGCACTCAGAGAGTGGACACATAAAGACACAAGGCATACATGCTAAAAGCATAACATGCATTAATACTTGTAGTAAAAGAGTACATGAAGCATACATTAGGAAGGTGTAGGATGTAATCATGTCAAAAACATGACAACATTAAGAAATCTCATAAGCATTCATACAAACATACATATATAATGGAGCAATCATGTTGAAGACACATCACGAATATAGTAAACACATAAATATCTACAAGTCATGAGTATATATTAGAAAGAAATATACATAAGGCACATGAATACACTTAAAGCATGAAGCATACACTTAAGACAATAAATACACATGTAAAACATAAAGTATACATATAGGGCATAGAGAATATGCATGAATATACTTAAGGAAAGAAGCATTCACATGAAAACACATGAAGTATAAATTATACATGTAAGGCACATAAATATGAGCAAGGCATTATGTATATACATCTAGGCATATACAAATGTAGAACATGAAACATATACATTGCAAGGCATGAATATACATATGGCTCGAGTCATCCACATGAAAACACTTACGACATAATCATATATATGAATACACATAAGATGTGAAACACCCATATGAATACACATAAGGCATATAGGACATGATGCATACATAAAAATATATGAGTATTTATTCAAGGCATACAGATAATTTTAAAGCATATGGAACAAATGCTCATTGAATAGCTGCAAGTCATGAATCATAAATGCAAGTAGTCATGAAGTACATATGTCAAGCATAAAGCAATGAATACACATAAAACATGCAAAGAATGAAACAATACACTCTAATACACATCAATAGGCATTAAGCATACATGACTTAGAAATTTGAATCTACCAAAACTATCCCAAAACTGAACTTCAATTAATAAATCAGGTTTAGAGATGTACCTTGTTTGATATAATTCCTGCACATTAGTTAGGAAATAATCATTGATCTTATTATACTGAGGTAATGAGAAATTTCAAATTAAGCTTAATCAATTGATAATTAAGTGTTGGTCTATTGAAAATCTCAATTATGGAAAGTTGTAGAGTTGTTGGACCTTGATGTGGTGTCTTTAAGATCCAAGCCTAGGCCTAAAAGTGGATATACCATCCCTTTTGGCCCCATGTAGCCCATGCCATTCATATGGGGTGGCCTACCTAGAACTTGACCTCCAACCATTATCCTCTCATCTTGTCACTTCTCCTTAGTTTCCTTATAATTGGGTTTCTTACAATGGTAAACCTTGGTGGATAGAAGAGGGGAAAAGGTTGGAAAGTGTGCCCAAGAAACCACCTCTCTAGACCCAAAGACCATACCTTTGTACTACTTTGGCCTCTATGGGCTCATCTTGTCTCACTTTGAGGTGGTGTATCTAGCAGAGGGCTCCATTCACTGTGATCCTCTCTTACAACATCCCCACACCTTCTCTCACCAAGGTTTTGTTTATTAGAAATTGTAATATTAACATGTATTTGCATTTTTAGTGATAACATTTAATTTAATTGTAGATGTATTATCTTATTAACAGTATATAAACCTGCTTTTACTTAATCAAAACAGTATATAAATCTAACAACATTCTATCCTGCTAAATTAACATCATTGAATATATTATGTTAATTAGAATATTATCACATAATCTGTTCTATTAGTATTTGTCCATTATTATGTTAAGTTGCTGATGAGATACCAACCTTGTGAGACTTCATTTTATAATATTTTAGTCTGAAAATAATATTGTACCCTTACTGGATGTTTAATTTAGAACCATGTAATTGTTTAAACTAATCCTATATTCACTTGTATCATTATTTGAATTTTAGTATTTTAAATTAAATAACATAAAACTCAATTTATTCTATCACTTACTAGCAGTAATAGTATCTCACCGCATCACAACCTTTGTATTTCCGTATTATCTCTTTTTTGTTAATTGAGTGATTCAATAATTTATCTTTTACCTTGCATGATGGTGGGATCATGCTCTGATACCACTTGTAATGTCCCCTACTAGGTTTAGGCATGTTTTAACCATAATTAATCCATCTCAACAAACTTATGACTTAACTAAGGTGATTAGGAGACAAAACTATCTTAACACGAATTCAATCAATGATAACATAATCTTCTTTTTGATATTAATTTGATAATTCAATCTTATCTATAATCTCAGATTTACTTGTTCATTCAAGTTACCATCTCTCTCTCTCTCTCTCTATATATATATATATATATATATATATAAAATTTATTTTCAGATTGTATTATACTATATATTTTACTACCGAATAGTCCTTATTAAAATATTATGGTAATTATAATCATTATATTATTTTATATAATTATATTATTATTAAGTTCTGCATAAGACCCATTATCCATTTGCTCTTAATCCCCCTTTATGTTTCCTTCATTAAATAGTACATCCAGATTTATTTTATATTCTTATGTCTCTTATATTAATTTAGAATTCATTTCTAATGACTGTTGTTTCAGTTGTAATAAATAAATTATATCATTAGTTTTAGTTGTATTAAATTGTATTCATAATATTGATTGTATTAACAATGTTAAATTATATTAATATTATAAAACTGCATTGAATGATACTATTAACAACCCTTATATTCATACCCGTAAAGTTCTCAGTCAACATGAATGCTGACCTCTTCTTCCTCTCGTATTTTCCTCTTCTTACAATCCAATTCCCTTGCCTAAAAACATAAGTTGATTGTATAATTTTGTCTATAAAGGCAGACAGATTTGACGTGCATCAGATCTAGTCTGCCACTGTATATTAACTATGACTGTCATACGTATTGCAGTCTATATTGATATTTTGCATAAAACATTATCCGGATTTGAAGCATACGTATTGACACATCCCTATGCATACCACCATGAACAAAGACATTTCTGCCTGTCATTTTCTACATGTACTGTAGGGGTCGGACTTGTCTTTCTTTGTTTATTCTTCTTAAGTATTTCCCCCCAAAATCAAGCTTGGATGGATTTGATTGTCATCTTATATTCCACTTATTGAATAGTTGCGTTCCTTGGATGTGAAGAGACATCTCCCGTCAACTTAAACTGTTCAACTTATTACTCGAACCACAATCTTCCATAATTAATTATTACTATTCTTTTATTTATTTCTGATTTCATTTATATGATTAAAGAATATTATTAAATATTAATTAAATAATAATATGTAATAATAGTCCAAGGGGTTGAGCTTAACTAGTTAAAACATTGGGTTCTCATTGTGGAGACCCAAGTTCAATTCCCAATAGGGACATCTAAAATGAATTCTAAGCTGTGACTCTTGGCCTTCCATAAAAATGGGGAAGGTCTAGGGTCAATCTAATCAAACTTAATAATAATAATAATAATAATAATTCAAAATACTACGGCTTCAGCCTATTACCTACCAAAATAAAATAAAATGTAATAATAAATAAATATTTAATAATTTCAAATAATCATTCGTTAATAATTATTATATTCATAATAATAATAAATATTTTAAAGAGTCATTGAGTGCTGGGTTTCTACTTTGGCTGGTTCAGATTCTTTATTCGCAATAAATTCTTTAGACGTCACTACAAATGTTCCTGTGATTAAAGATGTTAAACAGGTTGCTGTTGTCTCTTCTACTGAAAATGGTTCATTGTCTCCTACCTTGTTGGTTGCTTCACAGTGTATTGGCACAACTTCTGCCCCATCTGATGGTTGTGATTTTGTGCCCGCGACGTTCCCTTTGCTGAAACTCTTTTTTCCAGTCCAGAAAGATTGGTGCTAGGCCCTTTGGATTGGACTGTTGCGACAACTAAAGTTGAAGGAGGATGGATTACTGTAAAGGGGAACCATTCAAAGATGTCCAAGCCTTATTTTGATATGAATCTTCATTCCCATAAGGCCAATTGCAAATCTTGAGGGTCCTTGTAGTTGGTTGTTTGGGTTGGTTTTACTGGCCCATTCTTTGTATGGGTTGCCTCCTGTCTTTTGGAGTAGTCCTTGTTTTTGTTAGTTGTTCTATCTTGCTGCGCTTTCAATGATATATCTATTTTATAATATTATGTAAAAGATTGTTGTAAAGGGTTTCAAGGGCCCTTCAAAACCCGTTTTCCCTTATTCAAAAATAAATGTTAAATTATGCTATATATATATATATATATATAATGATCAAGGAGGGGACATGACAGTTGCAGTTGCACACTACATTGTGTTATCTTTCTCCAACAAAGATAACTCAAGTTACCAAAGCACTCTAGTGTAATTGGATTATTGTAGAATCTTCTTCATGATCATGATGATCAACAATTATTTGGTTAACTGAACTAATGATTAATTCCTTCATTCACTTTGAGAACTTGAAAACTTCCTAGAAATCAGGTGCCCAAAATTTTTGAAAAATGCAGTCTTAGTAAAACAATGTCATCTCCCTCATTTCGTAACAAAATTAAAAAATTAAAAAAGATCTGGAAAATAGACTTGAAGAGATAAAAAACCCTTTTGAGTGTTTGGCACGATTCACAATAGGGAGAGAGTAGTAATTGACCGAAGATGATTGAGACAAAGATGATGGGATGAAGCACAACAAGTTAAATTTTCTCAATATTTTGTAAATGCCCCCTTCAAAAGTGGATCTTGGATCCACATTCTTAGTGGTTTGGTTGGGTAGATATGGAATGGTAATTATATAAATATATTGTAATCAATCAAGAAAAGGAGGGGGGGGGATTAGAAAGGCTTGTTTTAGCCTTAGGAAATATGATAGACTAGTTTCATTTCCAGCAATGTATTTTCCAAAAAGTGTCAATTAGATTAGCCTCTTTCATTTCATGCAAGTGTGAGATAGTTTAGCATTTTCAATCCATGCAAGTGTGCCTTAGATTAGCTTTCATTTCCTACAAGTTAGAATATATTATTAAACAAGTTTTCTTCATTCTCTTTTGCATACAACCATGGACACCACCTTGGTTTGATAAATTAAATGATGAGGATTACAATGACCCCATCACTATCCCTTCCCTAGAAGTTGCTCCATGTCAAGAGGATAATCCAAAGAATGAATAAAAAATTCCTATCACAAATCTAGATCAAGACACCAAAACTCTCCAGTCCCATCCAATGGTTGACCAAGATCATATCTCCCTAGAATCTGATGATGATCCTTTTATACCTTCCCATTTCTTCCAAGATGATCCCCTTTCATCTCAAGAGCTAAGAATCCTTCCAAAATCTATTCCTAATTCACTTCCTAAGCAAGATCATGATGCCTCTTCCATATTTTCAAATGATCCTATTCAAAATGAAGAGCCGAACACCCTTTCCACTTTATCTAATGGTTCTCTTCCATGTCAAGATCAAAGTATTCCTTCATTTCCCTGTCATAATCCTTCATTTCCTCCACAATATTCCATCAAGATGAGAATATAATGCCTCCATATCCACCTAAAGATCCCATCATTTATCTCCCCCTCATGACCCTAACATCTTTGTGCAAGTTGTTAATGAACCTTTAATAGGTCAAATGAGTTCCTCCACTTCCATTGGGCCTGGTCTACTTTGTGACCCTATCATTTCTTTCATTGTGTATCCATCTAAAAATGGACTCGCATCTTCTTCCAAAAGCAACAAGTATCCCATTAGTCAAAGGATTAATTAAGGTAAGCAGTTAGACCTCCATGAACGAGGTATATAAAAATCCCTCCATATCAAAGCAAATCCTGATGGTCATGGTCCCAATAAAAAAGACAACTTTTAAGATGTTGGTATCCATATTATATCCCACATCTGTTCATATAAGTCAAAGTATACGCCCACCCCTTCATCCCTTCCATCCATTTTAGGTCCTTATACCCCTCCAATTCTTATTCAAGATCGATAAAGGCACACATTTTTGAGAACCTTACCGCCATATACTTATATCAACCCATCCAAAAGGCCTTCATATCATTCCTATCCATCCATGAATTACATTCCCTTGGGAAACAATCTGGATGCCAAGCATAAAATCCATAAGTCTAAAAATCCACATGCATTTAAGGATCAACATGTAAAAACAAAGAAAAATGTGATCCAAAAAGAAAAAGAGATATACAAAAGGCCAAAAAGGCCCATTGAGAAAAAGAAAAAATTCAAAACCATATGGGCTCCTAAGGTACTTGTAGAAGCAATGTGTTCCAAGGAACTAAAAAAGGAAGAAAAATAAAAATCCATGTGGATTCCCAAGTGACTCCTCGAAGCACAACATCCTAAGAAAAAAACAAAGTTGGCATCCAAGATTGCTATCCCTTCTTCTAAACCTCTACAACCTTTCAAATCCATTTTGGGTCCTTATGTTCCAAAATCCATTGCCATTCCTCCATTAAAATATCAAAATCCAAAATACACTTTTCCTCCACTCTACCACCCCTCAAGGTGTGTGCCAATGTTGATCCCTCCAATGTTTCCATTCACTCATGCGCTAGTATTTCAACATCCCATCTATTATCCAACACCTCTTTTTCAACCTTCCATCCCTCTTATCAATTCCTTTTCATAAATCCTTACCCTAGTTTCATTTCATTATTCTAGCAATGTGTTTGAGCATACCTTCATAGTCATGATCTATTGTAACACATATTTCAAGGGTACCATCCAAATAAGTGAGATTATTGAGTCCTTCTTCCATCTCCTATCATGCATCCGTTATCTTTCAAAAAGTGAGAAAATTAAAAAAAAGAAAAAATCTTTCAAAAAGTGAGAAAATAAAAAAAATGAAAAAATGGTGAACTTTTTGTTTAGAAAAAAGTAAAGAGAAATTAATTTGTCCACGTGTGAAAACCACCTCGGTGGTGCCTTGAGAAAGTACCATGATGAAAACCTAGCAAATAGGTGTCATGCATAATCCATTATCCTTTTGCACTTTACACTCGTGGCAAGTTCCATCCATGTGCATCCATCATCCTCCATTATCTCTCATTCACTCTATCTACTTGCATATCCCTTTTGTCATCTTTGATCTTGACAAGGTCAAGGACCTTTGTAGGCTTTGTGTGTCCTATCTATTACACCTAATCCATACCCTTTAGCTCCAACTCTGATCCATTATTTATCCATTTCTTGCTTCCATCCTTCATTACCACCTTCGATCTTGCTTATCCTATCTCCATCCTATCTAGATCTATCCTTTGATCTTGATCAAAACTAAGGACAAAATGAAAAACAAGTTTTCAAAAAACCTCTTGACACGACCATTTCTTTGGACCATATGACATTTGTTACACCGTATCATTGCCTTATATTATATCTTATTCCTTTGATTGGATTAACATGTTATTCTATTGAGAGGTAGTCCTTAAAAATCACATAAGATTCTTTCATCATTCACTTATTCATTCCTATCCTTTTAGTTCATTCACCTACTCAAAATCCCTTTTGCCTTTCTGGACAATAGGGGCAAACATTGAAAAACTCTAAAAAAGTCATAAAAAGTCCTGAAAAATCTTAAAAATCATAAAAAGTCCTAAAAAATCTTAAAAATCATAAAAAGTCCTTAAAAAAACCTAAAAATCAAAACATTTAAAAAACCCCAAAAATTGAAACATTTAAAAAACCTTAAAAATAAAATCGTAAAAATCAAAACATTTAAAAAAACCTAAAAATCATAAAACTTTCCAAAAAAATCTAAAAAAATTTAATACACATTGTGAAGACACAAACACTTTGAGCAAGCACAATCAAATCATTACACAATCAAAACATTGAGCAGACATAAAAATGTCCTATCAACCTATCAAATCAAACACATTAGCTTGTGACAAGAATCATGTTAGAATGAAACATAATGTCTATTTGTTTGATTTTGATTTTATCTTTGGTGACATGTCTTTTAACCTTTTTGGGATGTCTCTTGCTAGAGATTTTATCTCCAGGATGTCTATGACTAGAGAGGCGAGGCTGGGGCATGTTCACTTGTTTATCACTTGTGGATTGTTTTTTAGTAATATAACGACTTGTATTAGGACATGATTGTATAAGATCATCAAGGACATGTGGGTCTTATGTGAACTAGGGAATTCCTGGATTGCCTGATGTGTCTTCCTGCATGCAATGGGTATGATTATTCATTTGGGTCTAAATCATATTTGGATGAGTTTATCCTTTTACCATAATAAGTTCAATGATGATTTAAGTACTTAAAAAAGCACAAGAATTCTCATCACTTTCATATCATCTTTCTCATCATCCATTTTTCTCATTTCTTTCATCCTTTTCATCACTTTCTTCAATCATCATATTTTTCATTTCTTATCTTAGAGAGATCAATCAAATCACTTTATTCAATTGATACATGTCTCTTAATTTTTAATTGCTTTATCAAATAAATCAACTTATTTCTCAAAATATCATTGCCCCCTAATCAATCAATCAATCAATCAATCATTGGATCACCTTATCTTGTGCTAGCATCAATCCCTATTAGCTTAATCAACTTATCCACCTGGCTATACTGATAATTTCCATCAATGTTCAGTTATGCCTCTTATTATGCATTTTTATCAAATGTGCATCTCAGCTTAATCACTCACACAACATCAATCATCCAATCATTTTCCTACACTCTATCGAGAGATCAATCTTCTCACAATCTGTTAGATCAATCTCTCAAGGGGGCATATCATATCAATCATCATTATTTCAAGGATATCTCTAGGGCATATACCAATTGATCAATTTTTCTTTGAAATAATGCGACAGGATACATTGTCTTAAAGAGGGGCAAAATGTAGACACATAAAAAATTTCATTAATATTGTCCTCCTAATCAACTTCGATCTTTCCAATCATTAAGTGGATCCAAATTAAATAAGATTCATATTATCCTATTCTCCATATTATTCATTATATTAATATCCATATTTATTATATTTTTCCATTAATTCATTAATCTATTAAATAGATATCTCATTATATCATTATCCCATTTTATTCATATTATTCCTAAACTTTCTTGCATACCCAATCCATCATCTATTTATCTTGTTTCACTCGCACCTCTTACACTCACCTACAGAATATGGGATAAATACTTACACTTCCAAACCAATATTTTATCCCACATTCACCCTACAATATGGATCCACCCCAAGGACAACTATTTAAACCAAGCCCCCTATCATTACTGATCATTTAGAAAATCTCTTTATCATTTGCATACTTGCATTTTGAATCTTTTCTCTTGCATTCTAGTTTGCATATTTGATCATTGTGTTCATCATCTCATTGATTTCTCATATCTATGTCATTTCATTGCATTTGATAATCTTCATACCTGTCCATCATAGCTTCTTGTGGACGTTCTTTTGAGAGCACCCATATTTTGAACACAAGATATTGATTGGTAGGAGAACAATGGACTGAAATTTTGTTACATACATGTGTGTTTTAGCTTAGATATTTGCATTTTCATGTGCATTTTTATTGTAGGTACTCTATTGATAAGATGGTGAATCATTTCAATCTTGTGCCATAAGATCTCAAATTCAATTATCTCCATCTACAACTATCAACTAGCTTTTACTTTTTTGTATTCAGGGCTTAAATCTAAACCTAAGGAGGATAACTCTACTTTCTTTTCTATAGCATAAAATTTCTCATCTTTCCTTCTTTTTGTATATAAAATATTTGTAGAGGTTATATCCCAATCTGGGAGCAATAACAAACTGGATTGTTCAAACCTATTAGTCTTCCCTCCTTAGGAGTGATTTTGCTAACATCAAAACTTGCCTCTTGCAATACCTTTTGGAAAATCTCATCGCATTGTGAAGGAACTTCTTTTTTCTTCACTTCATCAACTTTTTTTTGACATTCATACATTTTCTTTCTCATCACAAAATTTTAAAATTTTTGTGTCTTCACAAATTCATCATCTTGTTAGAATCAGGGATCACTAAGAGGGGGAGGCGGGGCGGGGGGTGAATTAGTGATCTGCCAGAAATCAAATCCACAAACTTATTCTTTATCCACTGGTTAGCAATGCATAATAGAAAAGAACATAAACAAGCAACAAATAAACCACAGATCCAAAACACTAGAATTTTTACGTGGAAACCTAGAAAGGGAAAAACCACGGTGGTGCTGGAAGCCACAATATTCATATACTATGACCATGAGTACATAAATATTACATAGATGGGGAATGCACTTGCATTCAGGCTCACTACTTAGAGATCATTGCTCAATTACAATGACCTGGAAGGCTACAACCTTCTGAGAAGTCTCACTGACTTACAATTTGATTACAATGAGAAAATACAGTGAAATGAATTCTGAAATAGCATCTGACAATGCAAGAATGAGTTCCGATTAAGCACAAAATAAATGACTGGATCACCTTCTCTGTTCTGCTCTGTTCTACCCTGTACACTGTCTCAATCAATTATTGGATCAAGAATGTGCACGTGAAACTATGTCAAAACCGATTCTCGATCACCTCTTGCTCACATACAATCACAATACCCACCAAAAAGATCACCCACACCAAATTTATATATCGTCATTAACAAAATAGGTCATTCACCATGTCAGCTTGACCGGATCCAAAAGGATAAATGCAGATCACCAAAATGATAATAATATGATGTATTTAAGTCGACCTAATCAACATAAACATGATTCAATGCACCACAATTACGGGAAAGCATTTGAACCCAAAAATGCTTTGTTCCTCCTGAAATACCAATTAACACACTACCGGTTAACACCTACTTCTGGATAGGAAGAATCACGACTTCTAGATCAGATCTTCGTGAAGGGTTGCCATCAATGACAACCCTAAACCAAAATCAGTCACCAAAAACCACTAGGAATCACTGGATGAGTGTCAATTGCCAACAATCTCCTCCTTTGGCATTTATGGCAACACTCATGAAAAATGGGTAAGTGTTGAAACCTGTGGAACCTATACACTGGATCAAGAATGAAATAATTCTAAGGCTCCCCTTTAGATCAACAATCCAAAATCTGCATCACCGAACTATACACTCTATACACAATTAGTTTGTATATTTTCACCTTATCTCTCCCCCTTTGACAACAATGCCAAAGATGGGGTGTTGTCCAACATTTATATACAGATGAAAAACACTTTACAGATACTTGAAGAGGTTAGCATAAACAATCTTCAAAAATCCTAGATGAGTATCCCACCCACTCTTCAAGCTGTCCAAAACTGTGATAAATGCATTAAATACAGTAGCATAAATTTCTAACTCTCTCAAATATGATGATATAGGCTAGACCATCTCCTTCATACAGTCCACCTTATTACTTAGTATGGTGTCTATCTGGGTGGCAATCAAGTTCTGAAGTTCACCCACTTTCCTCAAAATTTTCTCCTTATCTACTTGAAAGCTTGAGATTTGATCATTTAAGGCTATAATTTGTCCTTCAATACTTCTGGTCAGTGTCATATTTGGGTCAAAATACTGAGAATGCTAGCAAGTTTTCCCTGGCAAACACCTATCTGCTTATCAATATCAACAGTGAACTTGGGCATAATAAGGCAAGATTTATACAATTTACTGGCTTTTGACAATGTGTTAGAAATAATCTATAGTCTCTTATTTAGAGTCACCCAATCATCTTCAATCATCTTCTGGAATATTTGTTTTCTAACCTCCTTAAACTTATCCAAAAATTTCTAAGTAGCCGTCTTCCCTAAAGAATCAAAACTAGTATTTACACTATTAATCAACTGCAATAATTTACCAGAGGGGCTGCCATTTGAATCTAACTATACATTGGGTGCCACCTTCTGCAAAACATCTATAGACATCAAAATTAGCTTTTTATCCTCATTCTCTAATTTCACTAGATCTTGACTGGCTTGGGTTTTCACTGTAGCTACAAGCATAAGCTTTTCTACAGGAGACATCTTCCCAAGATCAACTGAACCATCAAGATTAATTAGAATCTGAGATGGGGTTCCAATAACCAGAGGAGTGACAGTTGCTAGATCAACTATGCCTTTACCTTTGTCAACCTCAGCTACCTTAGCTTATGTTGTCTTAACATCGTTCTTCTCACCCTTATCCTCTTTATCTATTACACCGGTGTCACCACTTGGTGCAATATCAACCCGTTGAATCTCAGGGGCTGCAAAGCTATCCACCACTAGAGGATTATCACCAGTTTGAACATCCAGTGTAGTATCACCTTGGTTTTCTGGTTGATCATGAGTTTCAACCTTCTTTCTTTCGGAGACACCTTTTGTTATCTTCCGGCTGAGATGGTTTGAGTGCATCCTTGTACAAAGGATAATTCAAAATTATCTTTCTCCATATTTTCTCTGTTTCTTTCCTTACCTCCTCTACATTCCCAATCATCAATTTGTTGATCCTATTTTTACTTTTGAATTCCTTTTTATTAGCTTCTTCAATTAGCCTCTTAGCTTCATCATGAGTAATACAAGCACATACATTTACTAGCTCTCTCTCCTTCATTTCTCTACAAGCAAAATTGACACGACTAGCTCTCTCTCCTTCATTTTGATAAGTACATACATTTACTAGCTCTCTCTCCTTCATTTCTCTATCAATTTCAAATAAAGTCTTACTGAAATTGTGCAAGTAAAGTACAACTGCTTCCTCAACTTTCCTCTTGTCACCATCATCAAAATTTTCATAATAGGTTTTTGAGGCCACCAGAGATACTGCAACATAGGTTCTTTTTGGCTTCTCCTTCTACTTCAACACATATTTTCCGGATGGGCTAGGTTTTGCAGGTCGTGCCATCGGAGCAGGAGCAGACTTAGTTTCTTTAGGTTGGTCCTTGGAGGAAACCAGATCAACCTTGGGTTTCTTAGTTTTCTCGTTGGCCTCCTTTTGTGCATATTTCTCTCTTGCTTTCTTCATCTCCTCCTTGGTGAAACCCATCTAAACAACTACTTCTTCTGCCATCTTAGTGACTTTTCTCTTCCGGGCAAGGGTACTGAACTGCATATGTAAATAGAGGTCCTTCTCCTTGAATGTGTTGAATCTCCCTTCCTTGGGATCCACTGGTTGACTCAAAAGGTGTTGTGCATACGCCTCAAGTGTAACAGAGTAAACTTCATACCCCATGGGCATGATCCAGACTATTTGGGGCTCCACTGATTCCATCTGGCATAAGTCCTTGTCAATCATTAAGCAAATGGTTCACTCATACTTCTCAACTACTTCCTTAGAAATCCTTTCCCTTCTCTTCATTGCAGCATGGAATATTTTAAAATATCCCCAGAGGGCAGATATCCTCATAGTTGTATCACCAAATCCCCATAGACCTTCCTTGGTTTGCATGGCTATCGGTCTATCATAGGCCCAATGGACCTTACCATTGATATCGGGTATCTCATTCAGGAAGTACAATGCTAGACAAATAAGAAGTGTACCATATTTAAATGTATGCTTCGTATCTTACTTAATCTTCTTCAGATTACTCAACAATTCATTCAAGAGTGCAGTGCACAAATCATACCTTTATCTTCCTTGAGCATTTGGTACGCAGTATAGTACCCCTCCTCGATCAGACTCTTTTTATATCTATGTTTGACTTCAGTTGACTATTCGGTGGAACATTATTGTATATTGATTCAGACTTTATGTGATGTTATTTCATGCTCTATCTGGATTTGTGGTGTATGTTTTTATGCGGTATATTAGTGCTTATGATTAATGCTATTTTTATGGATCATTATCATGGACTGACACTTTTACCCTATATGTGTGATGCGTTATTTATATGTTGCATGTTTGCAAGTGTATGGGATGCGTGTAATGCCCGCCAAAAATACCCCAGAGAAATATAGCTAAAAACACACTAATTTAATTTTTTTTTTAAACAATACAACACATAACATCACTTAAGTAAATATAGTGAGCACACAACAATAATTAAGTGTTATGAACATAGAATAATTCACTCAAGCTATTCAAACAATTATGCAAGCAGAATACAATAAATCATTACTACTAACTCCCTAGGGTATCTCAATGCCATTACTTGATCTACCTACATAAGCAATAAGCATTTACTTTCTTCCAGATCAATACTTCATAATCTTAATCATTATACACACATAGGTGCAACATAGCAATACCTAACACCCATGATATGCAGCCTACCTAATCTTTCATTTAATATGACATTCTATCTTTTAATGCATAGCTATTTCCCTTTTTCTCTTAGGTTCATTTTATATACCAAGTCCAAATGTTCCTATTATCATTAACCAACCTCTAACTATAAACATCACCATACACATACCAAGAATAATCCCTTACATTGCATTAACATGATTTCCGTTTACAATTAACTTCTACATAGTCATTTATAATTCTATGCTCCTAGCATACTTATTACTTCATCATGATTCCAAAAGTACATCATGCAATATTCACAAAGTATCCTTAAACATTTAACCCATAGCTTGTTTAGTACTCATAAAATCTCTTACACTATATCAACTAACCAACAATCATCTCATTACAAATTAAGTAACTACACGAATTCATCTCAACACAAATTAAGGTACAATATCCTAATCCCATAACAACTAATAGCACCCACCAAATGTAGATATAATTCTTAATCTATAACACACGATACATTATAATCCTTTCCTAATGACAAGCATTCATTTTACCATCTACCCATACACTTACTAGTAATTTCTATTTATAAGATTAGCAATTCATTCACTAAGGACATCCATACAATATTTTCATAGGGAACATTCAACTGCATCCCAAACATTATAAGATTTTCAATCCTACCATTAGATCACTAACTACGAAGTATGATACTATAATTTCAAATTCTTTAATCACAACTCATAAACATGTCCTAAGATATCTTCCAACATTACTCAAACTCATACATCCTATCAACACATGACATTTCTTCTACTTAAATGATTAGTTAAAGACATCATTTCAAATCTAATACCATTATCATAACATTTACCCAATTTACTTTTAACATGGCTCATCAAGAATACAAAATACATCATTTCGTTTTAAACAACAATACTTATCCAAATCTCATGCATCCATTTGATTTAATATAAATATGTTACAATACAACTCAAGGTTCATCACTACAATCACATACCATAACCAAAAGCTATCACTATAACTAGAACAACATAATCATTTCTCATAAGCATGAATTCTTTTACAACCGTTACATAAGAATTTCATTACATAAATCACATCATCATTTACATTCTTGCTGCAATTTTTATCCATGAACAATATGAAGAAGCATCCTTATCCACGCAAGAAGAATCAAAGACAAGAACATCCCAATGGTTTAAAAGCACCAACCACCCGACCATGTGGAACCAAAGGAACCACCCCCTGTGCTAGGAGATGACACAAGGTCCCAACACACACTCTACATCTAGGCTGACACTCAAAACCAAAGAGACTAACCAACAAGGAATCTCAAGCAAGAACTCACACAGAGCCACAAGAATAAACTCCCAGAGGCATAAAACTCATCAGGACATAAATGCATCCAATAAGCATAATCATAAATCATAAAGGGGGAACACATGTAGGAGTGGAGTGTCATCACATGCCATCCTCATAACATAATAACATAATAACACAAGGCACTAGCTTGATGGACATGTGGATCCATCTCAACCTATGAGAGACCAAGGGAGATTAGCTTACCGTCTTCATGACCTTCTCATGCTTATCCTAAAACATCCTCCCTAGGACATAAGTCATGAGGCTCAAAACTATTCATTATCTTATTTAAATGAGTTATAATTTTCCCATCCCAATTAGTTCATTATCAATGTTATCACTTGCTTACAAATCATGGAAAACTCCAATGTGCCTTGGTGGTCTAGATTTCATGCATCCTTACAAGGAACCTCATGCCAGTCTATCTCCTGACCCCGGTCATCACAAGGAAGCCCACTCCTCCTAACATGGCCCAACAACACATCACAAGAGGCTCTACCAACATAAATACATGAAAATAATACTGAATGTAGCCAATAACTTCCACATATACTCTCACAACATATGCAAGGCTACAACAACATCAATATAACAAAATGAACCTCTTGGCTGGCAATCAAGAAAGGCATATCAAGCCATTAAATTTGCTTTCATTAATGAAAGTAAAACCACATCAAGGCCAACTCACTTGCTCGTCCAAAACAACAACACCTCCAACTCACCAATCATAGCACATCAATATGGAAGAAAGCACAATTCTTTCCCCAATAACATAGGAAGGTAAATATGCTTGAAACCAATAAAATACATCAAATCAAATCAAATATAAACTAGAAAACTCACCAACACCCTTAACAATGCCTCTGGTACAAGAATTAATCTAGAAAGTACCACACAATCAAGCAACTAGCAAATTAACCTACAGGAAAAACTATAGGAAAAACCAGTCCAAGCCTTTAAGCCAATTTAAATCCAACCACCAGAAATCTCCAAATTAATCTCAGAAATTCATTCACCGAAGATGCCAACCCCCGTGAACGCACAGGAAGACCTATTTGTCAAAAATAAAAAAATACAAAACAAAACCAAGCAAAACCATGCTCCAATCAAAATATTTCAAAAATATTATATTCCATACCTACCTTCCCAAAGTTCAAGAAAATAAAATATATTTTCTACCTACCATAAACTTCCAGTGAATCAAATCCAAGGGTAGGTAAAATAAATTAAACCATTGACTTGGGGTGAAAATAACTTTTAAATAAAAGAATACAAATTACCCTTTTTTAATTACTTAATGGGTAGAATAATATTACCCAATAAATAAAATTCACTTCAACATTAAATAAATAATAAACACTTGAAGGCCAATATTAAATCAAAACTCCATGCACGACATAGACTCAGAAAGACACAGAAGGCTTTCAGCAAACCCAGAAATACAAATATTTTCTACAAACTATAGAATAAAACCTTACAACAAATTTATGCCTTCACATATTTCCTTCCTCACTATACAAATTTTAGATTCATTTCCCCAACCTCACACATTCAATCTGCAGACACAGAGCATATAGGAAAACTGTAAAATAAAATATAAAAATGTAGAATACATCTCCAACTTGCAACCCGTGTTATGGAAGAAGCTGAAGAATAGATTCCACCAGCCAAACCAAATCCAACCCAAGCTCTAGCCAAAATCCAAGAGAGAAGAAAACCAAAACCAAGAAGAAAACTTGCTGGAGAAAATTTTCCAGAGAGGAACCAATCCCCGAAAACTTCATGGAA
This sequence comes from Cryptomeria japonica, assembly GCF_030272615.1. Classification (NCBI taxonomy): domain Eukaryota; kingdom Viridiplantae; phylum Streptophyta; class Pinopsida; order Cupressales; family Cupressaceae; genus Cryptomeria; species Cryptomeria japonica. Next base: position 429,666,373 of record NC_081415.1, read on the forward strand.
AAGAAAATAAAAAAACAAACATTAACCAAAAACCCTAGCCTCAATCTCAGCCAATCAAAATATTTCAATCTATAATATATTTTACCAACCCCACCATATAATATAATTTTACCTCCCTTTTTAAATTCAACCAATAAGAGAAGAGGGTAGGTAAGGTAAATATAAATCATGCTTTTTACAATTTGGTGGGAATGTTTTATCATTTTATTTTTTATACAACCCACTTAATATAAAAGTCAAACTAATAAATAAAACATGAGCCACAATTAAATAAATCAAATGGGGAAATTAAATAAAATAAACCAAAGGCTCATTAATGAATTAATGAACCGGATAAACATTAATAGCCAAATAAATATTAAACCATAGGCGATTAAATAAATAAATAATTTCCAATAAAGGTCAAATCACAAATAAATATAAAACACATCATAAGCTAAACAATAAAATTAAACAAATATTAAATCATCATTAAAATAAATAAATATTTAAATATCAAATAATCAAATAACCAAAAAGGCAAGAATCCAATAAATTAAATTAAACATTAGATAACCAATAATCAAATCGCTATTAATCCAAATAATTAAAATAAACATCATTAATTATTTAATCTCACATCAATAATCAAATAGTCAATCTTAATATAGAAGGAATAATCAGCCAATATTAGCATATTCACAACACAGAAGAAACCTAGCTTACTAACTATCATGACGACTTGCGCCAAGACACTGACGACTGACAGTGAACAACTTAGACCTAGAGTATGTGAGGGGAAATTGTGCCAACTCCGAACCACATACCATTGGGATTTAAAGACACACTTAGACTTGTGGAGCTAGGTGGAGTCGATGTCTGGTACCTACAAATCTTGCATCCACAAAGCAATGATACGACATATGCATATATATATATATTATAACAGATAAGGGTTAGAGAATCGCAACGACACATCCCGCTCAGAATGAGTGATGTGGAATTGTCTCTATCTCGAAGACAATCATATAACAATCAAACACACCATAAGATCAACTCATCATAGATAATCATTAAATATGGTTAGTACATAAAAACATCATCAAGTGCATGATTAGTATAATTCATGATTATAGTAAGGCATGCAAAATCCATCAACAATTATGCTCATCAAATCACATGATCAATATAATCTTTCAATAGTCAATCACATAATAAGCATATAGTGTCTAATAAATCACACGATCATTAATGATAGTATCAACATCCTATAAATCATCTGAAATAGCCTATGCCCAATAGTGTCTATCACGCATGAATTAAAGGTCAACTCTAGTCAAACAAGTCAAGTCAAGGGTGGACCCTACATCCTCCCCCCCTTAGACTCAACTTACTCCTGGAAGTCGTCAGAGTGATGGTGAAAACTAGCACACATAAATCAAAAACTTCCTTCTAACACAAACACATTATAATATTTTCTAACTCCAATAAAGATAACGACAAATAAATTTCCTCTTTATGCTTCAATTATTCGAAATAAACATGTTACACAAGAGGTAAATAAAGCACCAATTGTTATTAATTATGATATGTAAACTAATTTGTTAAAATACTTACAAGGGAGCTTCATTTTAACCACACTTGCAATACAAAGCTATACTTTCAATCACTAATTCAAGCATCAATAAGAGGAAATCGCTACATTTCGCACCAGTATTCATAATAATACTCTCTCAACACCTAGTTGCATGCAATAGAGAGAGAGTTATATTTATACAATATCTTACACATATGCACTTATTATATTATTCAACAAATCATGTCATAAGCCTAAATGAGTGAAATTTTCTCAGAACTAAGCTTCCTCAAATTAAATATACTCAAGATCTCTCACAATAACCAAGCATAAATAACCTATTTATTTAAAAGAACAAATTTCATGACATTCAAATGTCCTAATTTCCACCATGCTTACACTACGCTACACTTTCTACAAACATTAGATGCAATCCTTATCCAATCAAATCATTCAAAGGGCAACCTTAATCTAGTATGTGTACACAAAGATTTGAAGGCAAGAAATCAACAACTGCTTTTTATTTAACTATTCCATAATTTCAAACTTCACAATTCCAAGGCACTTCTATCTACTATAAACTTTAGAAAGTTACCAATAAACTTCATCTTATTAACATTTTTCATTTACTCAGCTAATAACAACATTATCTAATTGTTTTCTTAGTCTAGTGCACTTTTTCGCGATGTCCTCCCTCGCACACACTATCAGAGGTTCAAAATGAACATGATAGAGACAACACTGGCTCAAGATTTGGGCCCACAATACATTGACACTTAAAATGACCACCATAGACAACAAAAGAAGAGGTCAAAGGAAATATCCTCAAATCAATTCATTAAATTAAAAGAGAAGAAAATTTGCCGGTGAAATCAATCAAGAAGTTTAAGTGTGACAAGTGCCACCACAAGGGAAAAATAAAAAAAAGAAGAAATCAGTGGCCATCCAAAGGTAAATAAATCTAAAAAATACACATTAATCCTTACGACACATCACATAAATCAAAAATTAACTCAAGGCAAAATAAATGATTCATCCAACTCACATCACGAGGTGACCAACATTAGTCACACCAAAGGGAGTAATTGCTACACAACATCCAAGGGTGAAATGCCTTGAATGTGTTAGAGAGTGCACACCATATTTAAGACTTCTATTTTATCCATATGTCCGTATTACTTTCATTATTTTTTAAAGCAATTCAATTTTTCAAAAATATAGGCAATTATCCTTTATGAAAGTTGATATAGGTAGGAAGAGATAAAGAAACTACGCACTCACAAATGCACAAGGAACATACTCATACCATGACTAATGATCAAGATATCTTATCTCTACCATGATCATACTCACCAAGTTATAACATAAACAAAGGTTAGAGATTCAATTACTCACTTGATAGTAAACTACAACACATATTATTTCCATTAATGCACAACTAATAACCTATAGAAGATTAGAAATTCCTTCATAAGGTCTTTAAGCAATTTAGTCAATCATATATTTAAACAAGCAAAATAGGTCTCATTACAAAATCCAAAGTTTAATATCAATTTCTACTCTTACCAATAATAATTTTCTGACATACTTCTAGTTATCTAAGTTAAGAATATCTCAGTCCCACTTCCAGAACTTAGTTTTCTTTTCATCTAATACCACTTAAATTACAAGAACACACACATCATTCTATTTAAAATCACTTCCTATTATTACTTGATTACTCTCATTCATAGACTATGTATTTTCAACATTTCAAGAAAAACTGGCATTTAGAATCCCAACACAATTTCATATAACTAATTATTATTTTATCTCATTAGAATTCTCTAAGGAATCACTTCTTAAAATTCAATAAGGCAGTGATATAGTAACCTTTCTTAATTTATCCATCTAGTTAAGAGAAATATTTATTCAATACCACACAATTCCTACACAAAGCTAAAACTTTTATCTTGCCAAACCAAATAAAGACACAATGGTATCATTTTGATTTCTACATATGCGATGCACCAATCCTTGCTTCAGTAAACATATATATCTCCCTTTATTTTCCCGATACATTTCCTATTTATTTAATCAATTCTTCCCTTAAAGAACAAGGATCATGAATGCAATACCTAAATTTCAGTCTCCAATGCAAATTAACTTCGTCTAATCTTCCCTTTAGTGTTTACAAGTCATATTCATCATTTATTATCTAATCCTTCTGCTTAATATTAATAACCCCCAAGTATTTGAATCTTTTACCACAAGGAGAGAAGAGAAAGGAAGGGATATTTCCACACAAATCAATACACACAAATTTATGTAAACTTAGTTTGAATTTCCTAGTGATGCCAAATACAGCTACCAATTTTAAAGATATGCAATTTGAAATTCCTTAAAATCTCCTACCAATACACGTGCAACTAGAAATCCCAAATCCTTTGATAGCCATGATTTCCTCAAACAATATTTTATTACATATAGAATCACACATATACCAAAACAACCAATAGTTCTATGGGGAAATCATTACATTACCAACTAACCACCTTACATTTCACATAAGAGATTAAATAAGGAAAAAGGCATTCCAACTACTTCTATTAAGCACCACATACAATTCCTTCGATTTTCACATCATGATCTATACTAAATTCTTCCTAAATGTATAATACAAACACTTCATCCTTCTATTCATAGGAAGATCAAAATAACATACTAATTTTATGATCATCGCATCAGTTAAGAGGATACACACATTCTTTTCTCAATCTACCACAAAATTAATTATGTATAAGGAAAACAACCCTAATCATCCAAGTAAGCACTAGAAATTTATAGAGCAAGTAAGAACATATAGACACTTCTCTTATTCTGGAGACATACATATGGAATAAATACACACTTTACTTAAAGTTATGATTCCTAAAAGGAATTAGAGAGAAACACAAGGCATAGATATCTAAGATTCCAAAAATTCCAATAACACTTCTTCTAGCACAAATCTTGAAGAGTAAATTGATTGAAAGGAACATCAAGGCACATTCACAAGACTAATAGCAATATCCTTAACCAGAGATCCCAGTGTTGCAACCTGGCTCTGATACCAAATGTAATGCCTGCCAAACATACCCCAGAGAAATATAGCTAAAAACATGCTAATTTAATTTTTTTTTAAAACAATACAACACATAACATCACTTAAGTAATGTAGTGATCACACAACAATAATTAAGTGTTATGAACATAGAATAATTCACTCAAGCTATTCAAACAATTATGCAAGCGGAATACAATAAATCATTACTACTAATGCCCTAGGGTATCTCAATGCCATTACTTGATCTACCTACATAAGCAATAAGCATTTACTTTCTTCCAGATCAATACCTCATAATCTTAATCATTATACACACATAGGTGCAACATAGCAATACCTAACACCCATGATATGCAGCCTACCTAATCTTTCATTTAATACGAGATTCTATCTTTTAATGCATAGCTATTTCCCTTTTTCTCTTAGGTTCATTTTATATACCAAGTCCAAATGTTCCTATTATCATTAACCAACCTCTAACTATAAACATCACCATACACATACCAAGATTAATCCCTTACTGTGTGGGGGAAAAAGTGACACTAAGCAAACATGCCCTAATCTCACTTTCAATCACACATTTGTGGAATATGAAAGAGCCTAGAGGTATCACACAATGGGCTACTTCTTTTTATGGAAGAGAGAGCCACGGGCTACCTATTAGGATTTCTATTCCTTTGTTGCAAATGATAGATAGAATGATGCAAGTTCAATCCCTAACCCCAAAGTGCAAGTATGAACTAATAACAAGATTGCAGAATTGAACTTAAACAATGGAAAGCTGTAAACACAAGGACAAGACAAGAATGTAAATGTGTACCCAGTTTTAAAATATGAATCAAAATGTTTGGGACGGGGGCGCGGGCGCCGCTGTCCTGATTCTGCCCTTGAAACTACTGTTTTGCAACCTGAAAAGCTGTCAAAAATGCTGAAAATTGCTGTCTGACAGAAGGACCAGGGCACCCAGCACCCCTATCCCAGGGACCAGGGTGCCCAGCGCCCCTGTCCTGGTAGGACCAGGGCGCCCCACGCCCCTGCCCTGGTCTTTTTCTCTACAATTTGGTGTGTTGTTCTGTCTCAGTCTACTTCTTTCGGATCTGCAACTTGCGGTGTCGTCTGAATCCCGAAACCTGCACTTATATCTGAAAAGGTATGGTGGACGGCTATATAGGGTTTTGCCTTAGTCAAACCCCTGCTTTGGTCATTTCCACCTCCATGAATAGCCAAGTTGTATTGTAAAAGTAGTGTGTGTGGAGACCTTGTGTGTGTGCAAGATCCTAAAATGCAAGTAAGCAAACTAGAGCAACCTAGAAAGTAAACCCTAATTGCTTGCAAATGATAATGTAAATGCTCCAAATCAAGATGTAAAGAGATCTAAAGCATGAATACAAGTGATATAATGAGGCTTATGCAAAGACATGAAAACAACATGAAATCATACCCAACCCCAAGGGAGGGGTACAAGCCAATCTTCAGTCAGTGATCCCCTATTGCTCTTCAATGTCTTCAAAGCCCTAAATGGATGAATGAAGTTGATGGATGCTTGATGGATGGATGTTGAATGTTGTTGAAGTCTTCAAAGATCTGCTCTTTCGCTGCATAGAAGGTCCTTGAAACCAAAATCCTTGATCCTTTCAAATGAAGAAAGCGAGCTCTTATATATGAAACCCTAGGTCTTAATTTTACCTTTTGGCTGACCTAGAGATTGAATCTCCTGCCAATTTCTTGGGGTTAAGCTTTATTTTATGATTGGATCGCGCTCCTAAAATTTTGGGAAAAATGTCTGGGACCGTGTGCACTCCGGGCACCATGGTCCCGACAACTTTTCACCAAATTTTCAGGGTCGTCGGATATGATGATTTTAGAGAGAATCCCGAAGTTACAGGTGATTTTGAGATGTTTTGACCCCCGAAATCAAGCCCCCAAGTTCAAAATAGGATCTAATTAGGGTTTTTGATTAAATGATGTATTGGAGGAATAAAATGAAAGGGGCACACTTTAATGAAAGGGCTCAACTTTATGATGTAGATGATGATGAAATAGAACCTTAGACCTAATTAATTTAATTAATTAAGTGCTAAAGGGGAAATGCAATGTAAAATGCAAAATGCGCCAAGGCGGGTGCTAAACTAGGTGTGAAATTGTACCACCCTAGCAAGTGCGTACAATTTACGACGCTACACTTACATTGCATTAACATGATTTCCATTTGCAATTAACTTCTACATAGTCATTTATAATTCTATGCTCCTAGCATACTTATTACTTCATCATGATTCCAAAAGTACATCATGCAATATTCATAAAGTATCCTTAAACATTTAACCCATAGCTCGTTTAGTACTCATAAAATCTCTTACACTATATTAACTAACCAACAATTATCTCATTACAAATTAAGTAACTACACGAATTCATCTCAACACAAATTAAGGTACAATATCCTAATCCCATAACAACTAATAGCATCCACCAAATGTAGATATAATTCTTAATCTATAACACATGATACATTATAATCCTTTCCTAATGACAAGCATTCATTTTACCATCTACCCATACACTTACTAGTAATTTCTATTTATAAGATTAGCAATTCATTCAGTAAGGACATCCATACAATATTTTCATAGGGAACATTCAACTACATCCCAAACATTATAAGATTTTCAATCCTACCATTAGATCACTAACTACGAAGTATGATACTATAATTTCAAATTCTTTAATCACAACTCATAAACATGTCCTAAGATATCTTCCAATATTACTCAAACTCACACATCCTATCAAGACATAACATTTCTTCTACTTAAATGATTAGTTAAAGACATCATTTCAAATCTAATACCATTATCATAACATTTACCCAATTTACTTTTAACATGGCTCATCAAGAATACAAAATACATCATTTCGTTTTAAACAACAATACTTATCCACATCTCATGCATCCATTTGATTTAATATAAATATGTTACAATACAACTCAAGGTTCATCACTACAATCACATACCATAACCAAAAGCTATCACTATAACTAGAACAACATAATCATTTCTCATAAGCATGAATTCTTTTACAACCGTTACATACGAATTTCATTACATAAATCACATCATCATTTACATTCTTGCTGCAATTTTTATCCATGAACAATATGAAGAAGCATCCTTATCCACCCAAGAAGAATCAAAGACAAGAACATCCCAATGGTTTAAAAGCACCAACCACCCGACCATGTGGAACCAAAGGAACCACCCCCTATGCTAGGAGATGACACAAGGTCCCAACACACACTCTACATCTAGGCTGACACTCAAAACCAAAGAGACTAACCAACAAGGAATCTCAAGCAAGAACTCACACAGAGCCACAAGAATAAACTCCCAGAGGCATAAAACTCATCAGGACATAAATGCATCCAATAAGCATAATCATAAATCATAAAGGGGGAACACATGTAGGAGTGGAGTGTCATCACATGCCATCCTCATAACATAATAACATAATAACATAATAACACAAGGCACTAGCCTGATGGACATGTGGAGCCATCTCAATCTATGAGAGACCAAGGGAGATTAGCTTACCATCTTCATGACCTTCTCATGCTTATCCTAAAACATCCTCCCTAGGACATAAGTCATGAGGCTCAAAACTATTCATTATCTTATTTAAATGAGTTATAATTTTCCCATCCCAATTAATTCATTATCAATGTTATCACTTGCTTACAAATCATGGAAAACTCCAATGTGCCTTGGTGGTCTAGATTTCATGCATCCTTACAAGGAACCTCATGCCAGTCTATCTCTCCTGACCCCGGTCATCACAAGGAAGCCCACTCCTCCTAACATGGCCCAACAACACATCACAAGAGGCTCTACCAACATAAATACATGAAAATAATACTGAATGCAGCCAATAACTTCCACATATACTCTCACAACATATGCAAGGCTACAACAACATCAATATAACAAAATGAGCCTCTTGGCTAGCAATCAAGAAAGGCATATCAAGACATTAAATTTGCTTTCATTAATGAAAGTAAAACCACAGCAAGACCAAGTCACTTGCTGCCCCAAAACAACAACACTTCCAACTCACCAATCATAGCACATCAATATGGAAGAAAGCACAATTCTTTCCCCAATAACATAGGAAGGTAAATATGTTTGAAACCAATAAAATACTTCAAATCAAATCAGATATAAATTAGAAAACTCACCAAAAACCTTAACAATGCCTCTGGTACAAGAATTAATCCAGAAAGTACCACACAATCAAGCAACTAGCAAATTAACCTACAGGAAAAACTACAGGAAAAACCAGTCCAAGCCTTTAAGCCAATTTAAATCCAATCACCAGAAATCTCCAAATTAATCTTAGAAATTCATTCACCAAAGATGCCAACCCCCATGAATGCACAGGAAGGCCTATTTATCAAAAATAAAAAATGCAAAACAAAACTAAACAAAACTAAGCAAAACCATGCTCCAATCAAAATATTTCAAAGATATTATATTCCATACCTACCTTCCCAAAGTTCAAGAAAATAAAATATATTTTCTACCTACCAGAAACTTCCAGCGAATCAAATCCAAGGGTAGGTAAAATAAATTAAACCATTGACTTGGGGTGAAAATAACTTTTAAATAAAAGAATACAAATTACCCTATTTTAATTACTTAATGGGTAGAATAGTATTACCCAATAAATAAAATTCACTTCAACATTAAATAAATAATAAACACTTGAAGGCCAATATTAAATCAAAATTCCATGCACGACACAGACTCAGAAAGACACAAAGGATTTCAGCAAACCCAGAAATACAAATATTTCCCACAAACTATAGAATAAAACCTTACAACAAATTTATGCCTTCACATATTTCCTTCTTCACTATACAAATTTTAGATTCATTTCCCCAAGCTCACACATTCAATCTGTAGACACGGAGCATACAAGAAAACTGTAAAATAAAATATAAAATGGTATAATACTTCTCCAACCTGCAACCCGTGTTATGGAAGAAGCTGAAGAAGAGATTCCACCAGCCAAACCAAATCCAACCCAAGCTCCAGCCAAAATCCAAGAGAGAAGAAAACCAAAACCAAGAAGAAAACTTGCTGGAGAAAATTTTCCAGAGAGGAACCAACCCCCGAAAACTTCATGAAAAAGAAAATAAAAAGATAAACATTAACCAAAAACCCTAGCCTCAATCTCAACCAATCAAAATATTCCAATCTATAATATATTTTACCAACCCCACCATATAATATAATTTTACCTCCCTTTTTAAATTCAACCAATAAGAGAAGAGGGTAGGTAAGGTAAATATAAATCATGCTTTTTACAATTTGGTGGGAATGTTTTATCATTTTATTTTTTATACAACCCACTTAATATAAAAGTCAAACTAATAAATAAAACATGAGCCACAATTAAATAAATCAAATGGGGAAATTAAATAAAATAAACCAAAGGCTCATAAATGAATTAATGAACCGGATAAACATTAAAAGCCAAATAAATATTAAAACATAGGCGATTAAATAAATAAATAATTTCCAATAAAGGTCAAATCACAAATAAATATAAAACACATCATAAGCTAAACAATAAAAATTAAATAAATATTAAATCATCACTAAAATAAATAAACATTTAAATATCAAATAATCAAATAACCAAAAAGGCAATAATCCAATAAATTAAATTAAACATTAGATAACCAATAATCAAATCGCTATTAATCCAAATAATTAAAATAAACATCATTAATTATTGAATCTCACATCAATAATCAAATAGTCAATCTCAACATAAAAGGAATAATCAGCCAATACTAGCATACTCATAACACAGAAGAAACCCAACTTACTAACTATCATGACGACTTGCGCCAAGACACTGATGACTGACAGTGAACAACTTAGACCTAGAGTATGTGAGGGGAAATTGTGCCAACTCTGAACCACATACCATTGGGATTTAAAGACACACTTAGACCTGTGGAGTCAGGTGGAGTTGATGTCTGGTATCTGCAAATCCTGCATTAGCAAAGCAATGATACAACATATGCATATATATATATATTATAACAGATAAGGGTTAGAGAATCACAACGACACATCCCGCTCACAATGAGTGATGTGGAATTGTCTCTATCCCGAAGACAATCTTACAACAATCAAACGCACCATAAGATCAACTCATCATAGATAATCATTAAATATGGTTAGTACATAAAAACATCATCAAGTGCATGATTAGTATAATTCACGATTATAGTAAGGCATGTAAAATCCATCAACAATTATGCTCATCAAATCACATGATCAATATAATCTTTCGATAGTCAATCACATAATAAGCATATAGTGTCTAATAAATCACACAATCATTAATGATAGTATCAACATCCTATAAATCATCTGAAATAGTCTATGCCCAATAGTGTCTATCATGCATGAATTAAAGGTCAACTCTAGTCAAACAAGTCAAGTCAAGGGTGGACCCTACAATGCGAGGGGATGAGTTTCCTTCACTCACTCCAGTGAGACAAGGAACGTCATGATTCTCCTTCATCGGTGTGCATTCCGTGTCTGTTTATATATTTTTCTATATGCACATGTGGTTCTTTGGTGCAGGATATTGCAGGTACTAGTACCAGGTAGGTACGGGGTATCGACTCCACCTGGTTTCATAGGTCTGAGCATGCCTTATTTGTCAGATAGGAGTGAAGGAGATAATTGTTGGACCTTGGCTTGACCTGTAGTTACACTCATGTGAGTGTTGTTAGTCAGTCGTCTTTTCCATTTGGCCGGTATGCGAGTCAGAGTGCTTTAGTGTTTCATCTTGTGAGTCATTGTTTGAGCATTCCTCGTTTTGCATGTTTCTATTTATTTAAATGGTTATTTAATTGAGTGAATGATGCTATTTTTTTTGATTAATGAAAAAGCAGGTTTTGAAGGGGCCCTAAAACCCTTTACAAGCAAGACTTAAACAACAAAGCCATGAGAAACAGAGAGGAATAGAACTAAAAGGAAAAAACCAACAGAAAACCCACAAAACCCCCGAAAAGCCAGCAGGCCATCCAAGAATCAGATTTTATCCAGGGCTTTAGCTAGGGTGCTGCTAATTTCTTGTATCTCTTTGATGTTGTCTTTGAAGTTGGGAGGGTCCTTGGCAGCAACAGCCACAACGTTCTTGATACTAGCCCTGGTTCTCTTCGTAGTCTCGCCTGCTGGGGTAGCATCACCACTTCCAGTCTGGATGGTCTCCTCCTCCAGGTTAAGATCCACAACCGGTTTAGGAGTATGGTCAAAGACCTTAGCAATGTCTTTCAGGTTTTTGGTGACACCAAAGAAGATACTTGGGATAATTCCCATTAGATTTTTCATTGCTTCTTTTCCCTCTTCTAGCGATTTTACCTTGTTCTCCATTTCCTACTTCCAATTAATATGCTCTTTGTTTTCATCCTCCCTCTTTTTATCCGAATTTATCCCTTTCTTCTCTAGTTTTTTTAGGGTTTCGTAAGTCCATCTGTCGAAATTCATTCTGGCCTCCAAGAGCTTCTTGAGATTATCCAGGATAAGCCCCTCACCAGCACTTTCCTTGTCCTTGCTATCCCTTTCCTTAGTCAGGTTCTTCTCAGAGCCTTTGTTTGTTTCCTTCTCAAAATTAACTTTGGTTTCCTCATTATCCTTGGGAGTCGTTTCCTCCATCAGATGGCTATTGTCCTTACTAGGGTGATCACTTAGAATAGGGCTATCTTGACTAGGCTTGAAATCTCCACTTTCTTCCTTGTTGCCCAGCTCCTCTTCTTTCCAGCTGTCTTCACTGTTAGATTCATCCGTCTCCATACCACTGCTTTCCTTGACAATGTCCTCAGTTTCCAACCTGGGGGCACTTTTCCTTTTCTTGCTGGATGACACCTTCTCCTTGCTAGTATCTTCCTCGTCCATCCTCCTTTTACCTGGGGAAGCAGAAATCCGCTTATTTTCCTGTGGAGTGAGGGTTTTGCAATGCTCATAGATGAGCAGCAGGAGCCCGCAGTGGAGAATCGGGCTGGAAGGGTTAGTCCTGTGCTTGTTCAGGGACCTGGAGAGGGATCGAAAAAGGTAGTAGGGTAGAGACACTTTTTTGTCATGTCTGAAATGGTTTAAGAGCACGAAGTGGTAGGTGTAGGCCCTAGAGAAATGACCTTCAACTTTAATATACTCCATGATTGTGTTCAGGACCTAGCCCCACAACTTCTTGATGTTTGCAGCATCGTAGTAGCCCTTGGTAGCCTTGCCAATTTTGGCCCGCTCTTTCTCTTTCCACGGGAACAGGGTAACCGCATTGTTGGAGACATTGAGGTCTCGAAAGAAGTTAAGCCCGGTGTGGGGAATTCTAGTCATAGTTGAAATAAGCCCAACGTCCAACTTAAATTTAACTCCATAAAGTTTAAAAGATCCATTAGACCAGTTTTTAGAAATCTTGGAAACAACTAAGTTAACCCTACCTTTGTCATAGTCCTCAAGCTTTTCCATGAAGCTGGTGAGAGAGCCCTTCTCCAGCTTTGCCCAGACTTTAGGCATTGCTTTCCAGGTAGATGTGTTGTCAGGTTCTTCGCGTCTTAGATCTCCTCCTATTTTCGAATGTAGGCTATCGGCTCTGTTTCTCTGCAAATTGAGACCTTCTTTCCCGATGCAACTAAAATTTCTGCTCTGAGTAACCCACAAAGCGTGCGGTGATTTATTGGAGATAGTAGGAGATCTGCCACAGTGCCAGGTAATGATGGCCTTTCCAGCAAGGCGTAAATGATGTTTTTTACTTGTCATGATTTATTTGTCCTTCTCTCCTCGTGTAACGGTCCTTTTTGAGTATCTCTTTAATATTTAAATTGAGATCATCCTCGTGCCAAATCATTTGAGCATCAGAGTTAACTCCAGTATTCGCTAAACAATCAACAACACTGTTTTGCTCTCTGAAGACATGTTGTATGATAATTTCTTTGAAACTGGCGATAATCTCTCTAGCTTTCATGATGATATTCTCAATAGACCAAGAAGGCTCCGATTCCCCCTTTAAGCACTTAATAATATTAAGTGAATCCCCCTCAAGCCATATTTTATCATAATTGAGATTTTTGGCTATAATTAAAATATGCAATGTAGCGGAGGCTTCAGCAAAATGGTTAGTTTGATTCCCTAGAGGACTAGCCACTGCCTTAAGGCAACTTCTAGCAAAATTCCTGATAATGCCTCCATATCTAGCTTTACACAGATTTCCTTTAGAAGCACCATCGAAGTTAGCCTTAATCCATCCCTACAGGGGGAAACACCAGACAAGACCTTCTCTGCCTTTCTCCTTGCTAGTAGTGGTAGTAGAAAGATTCCATCTATCTTTGAAATCATCTTTAGCAACAAGTCCCTGATCAATACCATAGAGGCATTCAAAAATACTCCTAAAGATTTTATCTGCAACCACTTCAGGAATAGCCCTTTTATCTCTGAAAATCCTATTGTTGCGCTCTTTCCATATATTCCAGATAACAATTGGCAGAGTAAGGCTTTGGGTCTCCACAATTTTAGGATTAGAGTTAGGACAATGCCATTGAAGCCAAGTGTCACCAAGAGATTTTGGGAAGACCCAGCTCAGGTTCCACTTGGACAGGATGATTTTTTAGATGTCCTAGCTAAAAGAGCATTGATTGAGAATATGGCAAGTTGTCTCTTCTTCCCTGCAACAAAGAGAACACATGTTAGGAAAAATAATGCCTCTTTTATGAAGATTATCCAGGGTTAATATCTTATTTTGGATGAAAATCCAAAAGAAGATGTTGACTTTGGGAACTAAGTTCTTATTCCAAACTTTAGCCCAGATGGGAGTAGCTTCTACAGGGACATTACGAATAGCCACAACAGAGGAAACATAGTATTTCCCATCCAGAGTTTTCCCTCATATCAGAATGTCATCTTTGTTGTCTCTAGGGATTTTAGCAGAAAGAGCAATCTGAAGGAACTTGAGGTCTGGGCACTGCTGGCTAAAGTCAATCCAGTCCCCATTTATCCTTTAATCTCTTACCATTTCACCATACCTGCATTTGAAATTGTCTTTCCAATCTTTGAGGATAGGGATTTCCTCCAGAGGTTTATCTAGGATCCATCTATCTTCCCAAAATCTTATTTTCCTCCCATCCCCAAGGTTCTAGGTTCTGCCAGCAGCAGCCCAGCCTTTAGCAGATTGCACTGCATTCCAAATGGCAGATCCATCAACAAAGAAAGAGTTGTCAAAGAATTCTTCCCCAGAAGGTTGCATATAGAGATATTTGTTTTTTAAATAGAGTTCCATTCCCTTTCCTCCCCTTTGAATCTCCAAATTTGCTTGGCTAGTAAAGCTTTATTCATAGAACTAATGTTCCTTAAGCCCAGCCCACCTAAGGCCTTAGAAGAACAAATGTTATTCTAGGCTATAAGGGGGATTCTATTTTTAACTTCCACACCCGGCCAAAGGAACTTTTTTTTGGATTCTTTCAATAGCTTCTACAAACTTTGAGGGGATTTTGAACAAGCTAAGAGCATACACAGAAAGATTTTGGAGAGTGGCTTTGAGTAGAGTGACTTTACCAGCTTGACTAAGAACAACCCCTTTTCAGCCAATGAGTTTCAGGTTGAGTCTGTCAATTAACTTATTCTAGAAGGAATCCTCAGGCTTGAGACAAAGAGGAAGCCCCAAATAGGTAGAAGGAAACTCAGATATGTTACAACTAAGAATCCTACCGATCCTAATTTGCCTTTGGGCCGGGGTGTTGATGAAAAACATAGAGCTTTTATCCTAGTTGATTTTTTGACTAGAGGCAGATTCATAGGTATTTAGAATGATTTTCATGTTTTTGGCTTCCAAGATGGTGGCTTCCCCCATGGTGATAGAGTCATCAATGAATTGTTCATGAGAGAAAACAACATTGGATGAAGAAGGTTTCAGCCCCTTAAGATTGCCTTCTTCCACATTTTTAAGGATGAATCTACCCAGGCATTTAGCAAGAATGGTAAACAGGATAGGGGAGATGGGGTCTCTCTATTTGAGACCTCTGGATCTTTTGAAGAAACTAGATGGGGATCCATTAACAATAACGATAGAGGAGGAAGTTTCCATGAGTTGAGAACAGAGCTAGATAACTTTGTTGCCAAAACCAAACAATTTCATGATCCTGCGGAGAAACTGCTAGTTCACTCTATCAAAAGCTTTAACCATGTCTAACTTAAGGAAGAATCCCTATTTACTCGCCATTTTCAGGGAGTGGATATTTTTATGAATAGAGATAATAAAGTCCAAAATCTATCTTCCGGGGACAAAGCCATTCTATTGGACAGAGATAATCCTTGGGAGAACATCTAGCAACCTGGAAGTCAAAACCTTGGAAAGGATCTTGTAGACAGAGTTACACAAGTTGATGGGTCTAAACTTATTAAAAGAATCATCTCTGGGGATCTTTGGGATAAGGACAATGAAAGTGGCGTTCAGTTACTTAAGAAGTCTTTTGGAGCCAAAGAATTCCTTAACACCATTGCAAATGTCAGCCTCCACAATGTGCCAGAATTTTTGGAAGAAAAACATGGGGAAGCCATTCAGGCTAGGGGATTTATCACCCTGAAAGGAAAACACTGCCTTTCTAATTTTAGGATTAGAAGGAATACGGGATAAGAGGTGATTGTTAGCTTCCGACAGGATAGAAGGGATAGCTTGTAAAAGGGTATTTTGCTTACTGTAATCCAGGTTATCCACTTCACCCAACAAGGTACTGAAATGTTCGAGAGCTTCCTTCCTAATGTCACAATCCTTTGTTAGGATGCCTTTATTGCAAGTTAGTCTTGATATTCTGTTGGCTGCCCTATGCTTAAGAGCGGTTAAGTGAAAGAAGTAGGTGTTTTTATCACCTTCCTTCAGGAACAAAGCTCTAGATCTTTGTCTCTAGAAAGTCTCTTCATTAGAAATGATGGAGTGGTATTTAGATAACATATCATTTTCAGCCATCCTAAGATCTTCGGTCAACCCCACCTCTTGGATTCTATCCTGAACATACTTTAATTCAGCTTTGACTTGAGTTTTGTTCTTGAAAATGTCCCCAAAAATCTCTTTGTTCCAGGTTTTAATTTTGGCTTTTATGATGTTGAGCTTTTTAGCAATTCTAAAAAGAGCCTTACCCTCCACTTCAGAGTTCCACCATTCAGTAATGCAAGCTTCCAAAGAAGGATGGGAGAGCCAACCTTTTTCAAATCTGAAAGGGAAATTTCTCTTAGCCAAAAAAGAGTTGGTAGAAAAGGAGATGGGGAAATGGTCTGGACCAATTTTGATAATAGAACCAAGGGAGAAGCTATACTTAGAAAGCCAGTCAAGAGAAATTAAAGATCTATCAAGCATAACTTGAATCAAATCAGCTCAAGTTCTTCTATTGGTCCAGGTGTAAATGATGCCCTGGAGATCAACATAAATGAGAGCTTGGTCATTAATGAAATCCACAAGGTCTTGTTTTCCATCAAGATGTAAGGGGATTCCTCCCATCTTATCTTCATCTTTGAGTGGGGTATTGAAGTCTCCCATAATAATCTAGCTTTGATCAGCAAACTGGAGTCTGTCAGTGGCAAGGCTTTTCCAGAATTTAGCTCTCTCGGATTTAGTATTAGGAGCGTAGACATTAGATAACACCCAAACAAAGTTGTCCTTAATATGCTCAAGCAAAACTAAGTTCCTATTAAAGGCAGAGATGATTTCCTTTCCTATTATAGTATTTTTGTTTCAAAAAATCATAGTTCCTCCAGAAGCACCCTCCGAGTTAGTTCCTATGACTTCGTTTTCTTTGAAAATTCTGATCCTTTCAACTTTTTCTTTAGACATCTTGGTTTCCTGAACAAGGACCACATCCAGTTTATGATCTCTGATGACATTCCATAACACATCCTTCTTATGGGGGGCATGAATGATGCTATTTTATGTCGGCATAATTAGTTGATTATTATGCTCTTAAGTCTATTGATTTAATTTTTTTTTTTGATAGGTAATAGGCCATAGCCACAATATTTTGAATTATTATTATTATTATTATTATGTTTGATTAGATTGACCCAAGACCTTCCCCATCCTATGGAAGGCCAAGAGTCACAACTTAGAATTTCACTTTAGATGTCCCTATTGGGAATTGAACTTGGGTCTCCAAAGTGAGAACCCAATGTTTTAACCAGTTAAGCTCAACCCCTTGGCTAATTTTATTGTGCTATAGTTATATTATTATTTTGTAAAAAGAAATAAGTATTTGCCTTGCAATTTAACTTTGGAATGCTTGTGTTGAAAGAAAGTATTTTGGAAAATAAAATAAAATAAATAAAAGATTTTCCTTTTACCTTTCCATTTTGACTTTTGTATTTTATTTTGTTGGAATAGAATTGTTTATGGAAAAAGGGTAAATCTGATTGTTTTTACTTTTTGAATAGTTTAATCTGATTGGTTGGAAAACTTTTAACTTGGAAAGTTTAGGTTGAAATATATTTTCCCCATATATTCCTCGAAGTTCATGAGAAGAAGGGGGGCATAATTTTGAAGGAGAAATTTGGAAAACCATTTTGGAAGAGGAGCTGGAGTTGGATTGGGTTTGCAAGATTGGGATTCTTCCATCAATTTGCTTCCTGGTTTGCTTGAAGGTTGGATAACCTCTTCTTGTTTTGTAATTTAATTTTGAATTTTTTTAGTCGCTTCTTGTGTGTTGGAAAAATTGAAAAATCTCTTTGAAGATTCTTGTTGAATGTTGGATGGAAAGGAATAGTAGCTGTTAATGATGATATTGTTGGTCATAGCAACTGGGTACATGTTGAAAAGAAATGATTCATCTTGTTGTTTGTTTTTTGTTCTTGCAAAATCAAGTTCTTGAATTATCTCTTCTATTTGTTATAGAAAGGAATAGATTTAGTTTTCTATGTGTTTTCGAGTATCTATTTTCCCAAGATTTGGGGCTTATGTTGGCAAAAATTGGTTATTTGCCTCTTGCAAGATGCAAGGAATTCTTCCTATGTAATGGAAGTGAAGAAATTTATCATAATCCTTCTCCTATCTTTTAAATTCTTCTATTGTTGCCCAAAATATTTATGCTAGGGGCTCTTGTGTGTTATTAATTTGCAAATTTATCCTTATTAAAAATAATCCTTTCATATTTTGGATTTTTGGCACTATGTATGTGCTCCTATGAAAATGATGAACAAGGGATGTTTTAATGTTATGATTAGATTGTGTTTTATGAAGTTTTATTAAATTTGTTAACCCTTACCCATGTGGCAGGATAGCCCACCACGTGGGACAATAGTTTCTTGCTACCGAAGTAGCAGCACTACCAGTCAGTAGTGTTTGCTACGTGGGTAGCAACACTATCGGTCAATAGTGTTTGCTACGCGGGTAGCAGCACCACCAGACAGTAGGACTGCTATTGGTTGGTAGCAGTACTACTGGTAGGTAGTGGCTGCTACCAGGGGTAGCAGCACTACCAGCAGACAATGTCTGCTGCCACCGACAACAACACTATCGTAAGTAGGGCCTTGGCCCACCGCGTGCCCTTTTACCCCTTACGGTGCATTTTAATATGCCATTAATTATTTTTATCAAATGTAATGAATTTGTAAAGTTAGTTTTAATGTTAAAAATTAATGGTAGTTATAAAGTGATTGTTATTTTGATTTAATAAAATTTATTTATTGAAATCAAGGCTTTGGAGTTATTAATTCAAATTGATAAATTTGGATGTATTTTTGGAAATAGATCATATGTTTATATTAATTCATATTTTATTCAGTTGAATATTTAATATGGATTTTATTCTTGTTGGAATATTGAATTGGAAATTACATAGAAATGAATGACATTTCTGATTGGTGCATTGAATGAAGGGTGTTTTTATTGAAGTTTCAATCAATGCTATTTGCAAGTGTTTATGATGTTGTTTTGTCAAAGATTGTCTGAGTGCGGACTTAGTGAAATTAGCTTTCCTTGCAAAGAGTATTATTCGTGGTTATTTCTCGTATGTGGTTCAGTCATCCTGTTGTGGCGTATTTGATACGATTTGATCAAGTGATGTATGATGACCTCGTTGCCTTAACCATGTAGTGTCTTTCACTTATGGTTAACCAAGAGTTAATATGTCCTTGTTTTGACCACTTGTATTTGGATAGTGGTGTTATGGCTATCTGCTTCGCCATAGGGTCCTCATGGAGTGACCATGTTTGTTTAATGTCCTTTGAGAGAGTGGCTTTTGAGCGGGGGTCGCGCCCAAAGTGGATGGCAGGATAACCCCTCAAAAGTTAGTTAATAAGTGATAATCTAATAATTTGATTAGGAGATGGGTAGTTTATAACATTATAAAAGATATTGTACCCCGTGCATGTTTGAGTGCTCATATAGGCTCAAGGTGTAGTGGGAAGGCCTTGAATGGCAAACCGACCACCTTGTCTTCATGAAGGGTTGGTAGGGTCTGCATGAGACTTAGTTGGAGCTAGAGGTTTAGGAAAGGTTACCAGGATAATCCAGGATGGGGGGTGAGACCTATAGAGGCCTACCATGGTAACCATCATAAGCTATGCGATGACACTCTCTCTTTAGGGTCACTTGTGTATTTTGATGTCGAGTCACCTGTGTATTGTGATGTCGAGTCACTTGAGTATTGTGATGTTGAGTCACTTGGAATATTGTGGAGTCGTATTATTCTGTCGACCATGTCATGCTTTTGCTTGCTTGAGGGTCCTCTACTATCTCCTGGCATGGTGGGGTGATTCCATTTGGGGATCACATGATCGGGTGGTAGTGCCACTTCCATGCGAGGATTGGCTTCGCAGGTGTTCCTATGGTTCATGACTCATGCTCTATCTCATGTTGGAGATTTTTATTTTTTGGAGACCTATGTGGTCAGTTGTATCAATGAATTTATGTAACCTTGTAATTTGGTTAAGTTGTAAACTCTGAATGTATTTAGAGCCATGTATTGGAAGATCAATGCAATCCTAAGTTTTGGATGTTATTTATCAACTTTCTATATGATTAGTGTAAATGCTTTATTGAAGAGAAATCATATTGTATCTTTCAATCTTTAAATGGTGTAATATGTTATTGCATATGGCTTATTATGTTCTATGAGTTTTGATGGTTAATTGGATTAATCGTAATTGTGGAATTTAACTTTTAGTTTTATTCTTCGTTGGTAACCCTTTAGGGAATTTTGGTGTAAGTCTTCCAATTGTGTTATATAGTGCTATTGTAGTAATTAATGCACTTAATATGATTTATACTTTAAAAAAAAAATTATTTCACCCTTAGTTGTGGTTGTTCCTTTGGGGTTCCTGGTGGGGCATTACATTTGGTATCAGAGCCCATGTTTCAACACTGGGTACTCTGGGTTTGTAGTGAGCCCATTCAAATAGAATTTTTGATTGGGTCTTAGGGGTTGTGTTTTCCTTGTATTTATCCTTGTCATTTCTTTGAACCCTTTTCTCTTGTACAGTGTTAGGTCATGGATAGGAGAGCCAATGGTAGTGGACGCGTTGGTGGCCGCAATAGAGGCAAAGGTGGGGGACGGGGTCGAGGTTCTGACCACCATAGTCCTTCACCACCACCCACTCATGTGAGTGTGGATCAGGATCAGTCTGTTCATCAGGACAAACAACATTCAAGAGAGCAGGTTCTCGAAAGGGAAGAGTTGCGATAGATGTTTCAGGAGGTTCTAGCTAGACTAGGCCCCATACCCGAGGCTGATCGACCCCTCCATGCTCAGGTTGAGGAGTCACATCAAAAGGTTCTAGAGGAGAGGGTCCAGCTTCCATGGGTTACATGTGTTAGGGTTCCCACAGATACTGAGAGGGGGGGGGGTGAATCAGTATCTGACCGGTAATGAAATTTTCTTAAAACTAAATATGCAGAACATAAAGTAACAGTATACTGGTATGCAAGAATTAATTCAAATAACAGAATAAAAAACATTCACATGAAAAGAACACCATAACACAAGATGTTTAATGAGGAAACCCAGTGCAGGAAAAACCTCGGTGGGATTTGTGACCCACAATATTCACTTACTGGCCAATAAGAGAATATTACTTACAATAGGGGCCTGCACATGTAAGAAGGCCAACTGCCTAGAGCTCACTGCTCAATAAGAAGTCACACTGATTTACAATGAGGATTTACACAAATCCAATATTTTGTACTACTTTACAATAGCATCTTCAATGCTAGATTCAGTACCGGTTCTTGCTCTGTTCTTTACATATACCCTTGACCTACAATTCACACATTAGGTCTACCTTATAATTTATTTTTTTGCTTCCTATCCATATCATACAAATGTCTACAATGATCTCTTTTATATACAAGAGTCATTTTACAATTTGCCAAGTCGGCTTACAATAATAAACAAAATATTACATATCAAAAATCCTGTCGGCCTTAGTGCTGGTATACATATTCTTTTTTGTGTCGGTGTACATCTTCTATGCCGGTGCCAGTGTAGATTGATTTTGCTGATGCCGGTGCACTGTCTTGTTTGAGTAATGCTTTGCTAGTATAATGTCTTGCCGGTGCCATAGGATAGCAAGGTTTCCTGAGTAATGCTTTTCCAGTGCCATAGGATTGCAAGGTTGCCTGAGTAATGCTTTGCCGGTGCCATAGGATTGCAAGGTTGCCTGAGTAATGCTTTGCCGATGCCATAGGATTGCAAGGTTGCCATCAATGACAAAACCTTCAATCACACACAATGTCTCATTGGAGTGTCCATATGCCAACAATCTTCCCCTTTGGCATTGATGGCAACACTCATGAGAAATTTCAAAAAGATATCCAAAAATGTTACCAAAAATGTGAGAGCTCCCCCTGAGCATGTGATCCCTATGTTTTGAATTTTCTCATCTACTACTCCCCCTTTGGCATCAATGACAAAGGTTAGTAGATTTGTAGCTATACCAATTCATAACCTCAACCTTGTAGTTGGGTAGTTATTATCTGAAGAATATCTCCCAAAATTAAGTTTATGCCATCCAAAAACTTCTTGATCTTCTTTATTGCTATCTCAGTTCTGTATACTGTACCGGTGAGATGCTGCAAGTGCTCTGCCAATGTTTTGCTACCCTATGTTAGTGCCTCTGAGATTTCCTTCTACAGAGATGCTAAATAGTCCAATCTTGGACTTAGTTTAGATCTCAAGAATTTTGCCTTGTTTACTATTTTTTCTTTCTCTCTTTCTAATTTGAGCAATTCTTCCTCAGAATTTGTTATCTTTTCCTCAAAAACTGATAATGTATCGGGTGAGTTAACAAAATTATCAGCAAGTTTATTGATCTCTTCCTGTACCTTGCTCATCTTTTTGTCCACATCCATGGTCAAAAATTTTATCTTACAGGTGTCTTTGTACAGAGTTTTGTACTCTTTCAATAAATTGCACAGTTCTAGTAGAAGTGTGTCAAATTCCCTGTTACACTTCTTTATTCCTTCCTCAAAGAATTTCTGTTTCTCTTTTTCCACACTTTCCTTTACAGTTTCTACCTTTTTTTGCTCAAAATTTCTAGAAATATATTTACAAAGTGTATCCAACTGGCCTAAAGAATCTTTATTGGCTATATTACAATTGGGAGCTATTGATTTCAAAATTGGAATTGAATCATCTATCGCTTTATAAGCTTGTGAGCTATAATTAGTTATTTTCTTGATAGATTCGAGCAATACCTTTGTTACATTTGATGGTGACCCAATAAACTGAGTGTCGGTGGAAGTGACCATGCTAGTATTGACCTCTGGTAGGTCTGTTTGTGTCTCCATCTCTTTAAGCACTAGTTTTCCTACATCATTTCTTACCGATGGCATCTATTCTGGAGCCTTTAGCTCTATTGATTTCTCTGTTTGTGTTCCAGATTCCATCTTTTTCTCTAAATCTGCTGCCAGTTGCTCTTTGTTTCCTGTTGCCAGTTGCTCTTTGTTTTCTGATTTATCTGTTGTATCCTTATCTATCATTATGTTGATTTTCAGAGTATCAACATTCACAGTATATAGGACTTCAGGATTAGGATTATTATCCTTTGTGTCCATGCTCTCAGCTGCCGGTTGATCTTCTATAGTTGTTGTTTTTACTGGTGGAGTATTTAAAGGAGGTGGGGGTAAGTTGTCTCTAATCTTGATACTTGGTGGTCCACCAACTTTACCTTTCCCTTTGTCCTTTTGATATACCAGAATGGGCTTGGGATTCCTATATTCTTCTTTCTTTTTCAACCAAGAATGTATCCCAACCATCTTCTGTTTCCTTTGAAACTTCAGTAACTCTACCTACCATTAGTGATATTTGTCGGTGTGTAGTGGAAAAAACTGTTCGGTTGGCCTGAGCTATCAGATCATCAATTTCCTTAGGTGAGTTGACTAGGTATACTGCAAGTAATTTTTCTATTTTAATTTTCTTATCCAACTCAACTATTCCTTGCCTTCTGGCCTCAAGTCTTTTATATAATTCATCAGGAATTTCATTTAGGACTTGCATCAAAAACTTTTTATACATGTCCATGTGTAATATAACACTCTCCTTGACTTGTCCTTTCTCATCATCTGATAGGGTGTCATAGATTTTCCCTATGTTTTTCAATTTACCTTCCTCTGTGATCTCATTCAGTAATATGTCAAGAGGGGCCAAGTCAGTGTTTGTCTTCTTCTTCTTTTTGGGGGTCAACTTTTTCTTAGGTATGGCTTTCTTGACCGGAGACCTCACAGCTTGTTGCTTCTGTCTTGTCCTTCTAGGTGAAGGAGTGGTTACCGGTGAGGGGTCTCTTTTCCTAACAACTCTTTTGAAAGTTGTTGGCATATCTCCTTCTGAGGAAGTATCTACCGGTGATAGATGAGTTTTAGGTTGTTGGGCTGCCAACTCTTCTTCTGTTATGCCGGTTTTCTTTAATACATCTTCTTTTATGGCTTTTTCTTGTCTGGTTCCTTTTCTCACAAATGCCTCAACTTTCTTTACTCTCTTTTTAGATTGAATTTGACTTTCGATGGTCTCAACACTACCAAATACTTCTTCCTTTGGTTCATTGGGGGCTTCCAAAAGTGCTTTGGCATAAGTTTTCACTATGTGGTCATCTGTTTCATACCCCATCTCTGTAACCCAGATTGTTCTTGGGATGACTGCTTCCATCCAGATCTCATCCTTTTTGATTACAAAACATATATCGTCCTTTTATTTGTTGACAATTTCCTGTGATAGTCCGATTCTTTTATTCATTCTAACTTTTAGTGCTTGAAAATACTCATTGATATTCTTTTCTCTGTTTTCACCCATGTTGTTGAATAAGTCAGACAATTATTTTCCTACCGGTATGTCGAATCCAAAATCCTTGTAGCCTATACCAGGAGCCTATTTGGTTATATGTAGCATTAAGCATACAAGTAAATTTCCAAATCTAAAGGTTCCTTTCTTATCCTTCTTGATTTTTGCTAAATTGTCAATTAACTCATCCTTTAACCATTCACAGATATCAATTTTTACATTGTCCTTAACTATGTCATAAACACTCTTTATGCATAAACTGGAAACTGAGTTAAGTCTATTAGCATGAGTTGCTTTGTAACCTAGAATCATGCTAACAAATCTAACATTTGTATCGGTCACATCATTAACCCTCAATGATCTCTTGTCGGATGTTGCACCAGTTAAGTTTGTTACCAAGTCATTGGAGACCTTCTTAGTTTTGTCGGGTCTATTACTGGTGGAAGGTAACCCTGTTATTGCTTTCACAGCTACTTTTGTAATTTTATGCACTGAGTCAAGCCAAAAGAATGAACCATGTACCCTACTCAGAACTATCCTAACCACTTCCTTGGGAAATTCAGGAATGCAGAGGATTTCAGTGAATCCTAGGGTTTCAACAATTTTATGTTCAGGTTTCACATTCTCGGAGTTGTCACATATAACAAACTTATACATGTTTTTGATTTCTTCATCACCTAATTCCTCTATGTTGCAATGAATATACATTCTAGGGTCTTCTGCATAAACAACACCTTTTGGAATTTTTGAAAAAGCACCTATGTTGTCATCTTTCTTAGCTACCTCAGGAACTAGCTGAAATACGGGCCTAGGTCATTTTATAACCTCGACTACTATAGGGTTTGCTATGAATTCAGCTGCAGAGGAGGATGCCATGATGATAAATACCTTTTTCTACATTTGGATGGATTGATTGCTGAAGTGCTTTGCCTCTTTGCTCGGAATGCCTTAGCTCGAAAATCTTCGCGCTCTCTGAAAGTTTGAATTCACGGTGAAATGAAATGGAGACAAAAACCTTATTTTATAAAGTCTTTTCTGCTACCTACCACATTAATTGCTTGCCGACAATGTATTAGCTTAACTTTATTTGCCAGTAATGAAAGATTTTCAACTTCTTTTCTCTAACCGAGGGAATAATAGCACATGTGTCATTTGATTGCCAAACCCTCAAGATAATTTTCTTCAATTTGATGAAGAACATCCTGCCGGTGGAGCATTTCTCTATCCTGGCGGTGGAGCATCATATTGTCCTACCGGTGAAGCATTTGTTGGTTCTACCAGTGGAGGAGTAACCCCAATATTTAGATCACCTTTTCTAATCCATTGCTTTGAAAATTCTTGCTTAACCTCTTCAACCTTTTCTTTACCTTTCAAGCTAGTACTTCTGTTATCTACTGATGTACCTTTACTTCTACAAAATTTAGCAATATGACCAATCTTGTTACATGTATAACAAGTTACATTATTTTTCTGAATAGCTTTCCCATAACCTATGCCGGTTTGTGTTCTACATTTATTTGATAAATGACCAAATCTTCCACAAACATAACATCTTACATTCATTCTGCAATTTTTAGAGTTATGACCAATTTTGTTGCATTTGGTGCATTGACCAGTGGGAGGATTGATGTTCTGATAATTCCTAGATCTACATTCATTTGCCCTATGACCATATTTATTACAGTTAAAGCATTTTCCATTGAATTTGTAAGTATTAGAAGGTCTTACCGGTTTGCTGTGATCCTGGGTATTTGCAGTACCGGAGCTTTCTCCAACTTCAAATCCAATTCCAGAAGTGTCACCTTTGGGTTTTTGATTCTTCAATAAGGTACCAAGTTCTTCTGAGCTTTTCTTGAATTTTTCTTTGTTTTGATTTGCAGTTTCCAATTCCCTTTCCAAGATTTCTTTTTGTCTCATTAGTTCATTCGAGTCATTCTAAGTATACATCAGATCTGTCTTGAACATGTCATTCTCATAGCTAAGTCTTGTGTTCTCATTTGCTGCATCACTTAATCTTCTGGTCAATTCTTCTTCATTCTTCTTTCTGTCCTCAATTCCTTTGCAATATCTCATAGTCATATCCTACATTTCATTTTTTGTTGTCATGATCTCTTGTTTCAATTTGCTTATCATATCATTTAGTGATTCCTTTTCATCATTCTCATTTTGCAATTTTTCACAAAGTTCTCTTCTCTTGTTTCTTGTAACAGTAAGATTTTCTTGAAGTGCCTAAATAATGTCCTGAGCTGCTTTTAAATCATCTTCTAATTTGATATTTTTCAACTTCTCTGCATCATAGTCAGTAAGAGCTCCTTCAAGTTGCTTCATCAAATTTTCCATCTTTACCGGTGATAAGATCTTCCTCAAGCTGTTAGGCTTCTGAAAATAGAGGACCAAACTCTGATACCAATTGTTAGGGTTCCCACAGATACTGAGAGGGGGGGGGTGAATTAGTATCTAACTGGTAATGAAATTTTCTTAAAACTGAATATGTAGAACATAAAGTAATAGTATATCGGTATGCAAGAATTAATGCAAATAATAGAATAAAAAACATCCACATGAAAAGAACACCATAACACAAGATGTTTAATGAGGAAACCCGGTGTGGGAAAAACCTCGGTGGGATTTGTGACCCACAATATTCACTTACTGGCCAATAAGATAATATTACTTACAATAGGGGCCTGCACATGCAGGAAGGCCAACTGTCTAGAGCTCACTGCTCAATAAGAAGTCACACTAACTTACAATGAGGATTTACACAAATCCAATATTCTGTACTACTTTACAATAGCATCTTCAATGCCAGATTCAGTACCGGTTCTTGCTCTGTTCTTTACATATACCCTTGACCTACAATTTTCACATTAGGTCTACCTTATAATTAATTTTTTTGCTTCCTATCCATATCATACAAATGTCTACAATGATCTCTTTTATATACAAGAGTCATTTTACAATTTGCCAAGTCGGCTTACAATAATAAACAAAATATTACATATCAAAAATCCTGTCGGCCTTAGTGCCGGTATACATGTTCTTTTCTGTGCTGGTGTACATCTTCTGTGCTGGTGCCAGTGTAGATTGATTTTGCTGATGCCGGTGCACTGTCTTGTTTGAGTAATGCTTTGCCGGTATAATGTCTTGTCAATGCCATAGGGTTGCAAGGTTGCTTGAGTAATGCTTTGCCCGTGCCATAGGATTGCAAGGTTGCCTGAGTAATGCTTTGCCGGTGCCATAGGATTGCAAGGTTGCCATCAATGACAAAACCTTCAATCACACACAATGTCTCATTGGAGTGTCCATATGCCAACAACATGAGGGACTTGATGAGGTCCAATCCTCCTTTCTTTGATGGTAAAGGTATCGGTCTTGAGGCAAAGACTTGGCTTATCAGTTTAGATTGATGTTTCGCCATGTATCCATATGGTAGCAACACCAAGGTGAGATGCACTATTATGCATCTTGAGGTTTCACATATATCTGGTGGCGGTTAGAGGAGGAGAGGATCGGTGTGAGCATTAACACCATGTCATGGGAGATCTTCTTGGAGAGATTTAGGGCATGATTTCTCTCACCCCAGTGGAGGCAATCCTGAGCAGATGAGTTCTATGCTTTGTGCCAGTTTGGTATGATAGTAGATCAGTTTGAGCACAAGCTCTATGAGCTCAAACAATATGCCAGTATTGGCAACAATGATGTGATGCTTGTTCAACACTTATTGAGGGGTCTAAACAACTGCATCAATGGAGGAGTGAGAGTGATTGAGCCTGCTTCAGTAGAGGTAGCTGTGGAAAAAGCCAGGGTAGTGGAGAAGAATCTTGGCCATGCCCATGGCGGTCAGTCTAGAGTGTAGATCAGGACTGTACCTTTCAGTGGGTCTAGAGTAAGAGGGTGTCAGTCCCAGACTACTGCACCTTTTAGGAGTCCTCAGGCACCCACTAAGGGTGGTCAACAACAACAACAATAGTAGCCGCCAAGACCGAAGCAATCTCAGGGCCACCAGGGTGGCAAATCTTAGCATAGGAAGAGTAGGAACTGGTAGAGGAGCAAGCATTGTTTCCCAGGGTAGACCCCTCAAGGTGCATCTCAGGCTCGTAGTAGGGGAAGCTTTCAGCTATCCAGTGGGCCGTATAGGAGCAGAGGACCTGGTAGAGGAGCTTGCTTCACCTATGGACAATTTGTTCACAATGCCGCTTAGTGCCCTCAAAATTCTCACCAGATGGGTATCTAGAGGCCAACAAAATTAGATTCAACACTGGGGGATGCAGGTAGAGCCCACAGAGTATTTGCAGTGGTTGATGACCGCTAGGCCGAGCATCAGGGTACAATGATTGAGGCTGCAGGTGTGTTGTGTGGTATTCCTATCTCTATATTTTTTGACTCTGATGCTTCAGATTCTTTCATTTATTCATCCATTGTGGAGACGTGCAAGCTCATGTCTGCTAAGCAGGTGGATAGATGGAAAGTAGAGTTGGCTACTGGTGTGCAAGTGTCTGTCGATGCCTTCGTTTCAAGTTGTGAGTTGGACCTAGGACCCTTTGTTACTTCATTTGACCTTCGAGTAATTCCTTTGGGGTCCTATGGAGTTGTGTTGGGGATGGATTGGCTATCATCTCATAGCACTCATGTAGACTCTCGTCTGAATACAGTAGAGTGTTTAGATGACCATGGAAGGAAAGTGGGGATCATTGGAGTTCAGTGATCGATATCCTTATGTATGATTTCCGCTATGCAACTTAAGCGATGTATGTGTCAAGGGTGTCAGATTTTTGTAGTTTCTCTTGAGGATGTGGATGAGGAAGAGAGTCAAGAAATCGCTCTTGATGGTCACCCTATTCTTTGAGAGTATGCTGATGTGTTTCTTTTGGATATTCCCGGTATGCCTCTGAAGTGAGACATAGACTTTCGCATTGACTTGGTTCCTAGTGCGAAACATATTTCAAGAGCTCCATATCGGATGACTACTCAGGAGTTGAGTGAGTTGAAGTTGCAGGTGGATGAATTGTTGGCCAAGGGGTTCATTCGTCCTAATGTTTCTCCTTGGGGTGCGCCTGTTATCTTCGTTAAGAAGAAGGATGGTTCTCTTCAGTTATGCATTGATTACCGACAATTGAATAAGGTAACCATCAGGAATCGATATCCATTACCTTAGATAGATGATCTTTTTGATCAGGTAAAGGGAAACAAGGTGTTCTCTAAGATTGATCTAAAATCTGGGTATCATCAGTTATGCATTCATGATGCAGACATTCATAGGACATCGTTTCGTACTCGTTATGGTCACTATGAATTCACAGTGGTGCCATTTGGGTTGACGAATGCGGCTTTGGTTTTCATGAGCCTTATGAATGGGGTTTTTTGCACCTACATTCATCATTTTGTTCTTGTGTTCTTGGATGACATATTGATTTATTCTAGATCTCTAGAAGATCATGAGAGCCACTTGTGATAGGTATTGCAGTGCTTGAGGGAGAATCATCTTTTTGCCAACCTAGCAAAGTGTGATTTCTTCCAGTCAGAGGTGAGCTATCTTGATCTTATAGTTTTGGGAGAAGGTGTATCCATGGATCCTTCTAAGATCCAAGCCATTGTGGATTGGCCAACACTGACCAATGTTTCAGAGGTTCAAAGTTTCATGGTTTTGGCCAGATATTACGGTTGCTTTGTTAAGAGCTTTTCTTGGATAGGTCACACGATCACTTCTGTTCAGAGGAAAGGGAAGAAGTTTGTTTGGTAAGAGCAGTTCAAGTCATCTTTTCATACCTTGAAGGAACTCTTTGTTAGTGCACTGATTTTGGCACTCCCTGATCCATCCAGAGATTTTATGGTATGCACAGATGTCTCTTTAGAAGGTATAGGTGCAGTGCTTATGCAGGATGGACATGTAGTTGCCTATGAGTCTCACAAACTCAAGGACCATGAGTTGAACTATCCATTTCATGGCTTGGAGTTGGCAGCTATAGTGCATGTGTTGGTTAGATGGCGACATTTCCTTTTGGGGCATCGGTTTGAGCTGCATAGTGATCACTGCAGTTTGTAGTATATTTTCACCCAACCAAACTTGAATGCTCGACAGTGAAGATGGATGGAATTCCTTTGCGAGTATGATTTTGAGGTTTGATATATTTAGGGCAAAGACAATGTAGGGTCAGATGCTTTGAGTCGTAGGCGACATGAGGTTGCATCATTGTCCCTTGGAGTGGACTCGAGAGAGAGAATTCTTGGAATTCTTCCTCAAGATACCTGGTATCAGGATGTTAGATCCATGGTGGAGTCCATAATACCATTAGAGGGTAGACATTCTGGATATAATCTTGAGTTAGATGGTCTTCTTCGACATCTTGGATAGATCTATGTACCTCCTTTGGAGGGTGTTCACATTTTGGTCATGATTGAGGCCCATCGTGCACCTTATTCGGCACACCCCGGTGTCAAAAAGATGCACACTGATCTTAGAAAGATATATCATTAGGCTGGTATGAAACGTGACATTGCTGATTTTGTGTCGAAGTGCTTAGAATGTCAACGGGTGAAGGCAGAGCATCAACACCCTATAGGGCTTTTACAACCTAATTTGGTACCAGATTGGAAATGGGATAGCTTTTCCATGGATTTCATCATAGGGTTTCCTGTTTCTTCATGTCGTCATGATGCCATCATGGTCATTGTTGATAGATTGACCAAAGTTGCTCATTTTGTTCCTATTCGATCTTCTTATACAACAACAATGGTGGAACGAGTCTTCTTGGAAGATGTGGTGAGGTTGCATGGGATCCCAAGGTGGATCATTTCTGATAGAGACCCAGTCTTTACTTCAACATTGTGGACCTCACTTCAGCATGCTTTGGGGACCCAGTTGAACTTTAGTTCAACTTATCACCTAGAAAGTGACGGTCAGACTAAGTGTGTGAATCAGGTCTTGGAGGACATGCTTCGCATGTATGTTATGGATTAGCAGTCGCGCTGGGAAGAATATCTTTGCTTTGTGGACTTTCCTTATAACAATGGTTATCACATCTTGATAGGCATGTCTCCCTTCCAGGCATTGTATGGTTGTCCTTGCCATACTCCTTTTAGTTGGGATTGGTTGGAGGATAGGGTGAGTATAGGCCCGGATATGCTTTGTGAGATGGAGCAGCAGGTTGAGGAGATTCGTGGGCATTTGCTTGCTGCTCAGGATAGGCAGAAGAAGTATGTCGATGCGCATAGAGTGGATCATCACTTTTCAGTAGGTGATTGTGTGTTCTTGAGAGTACATCTGCAAAAGAGTCCGATCCGTTATGGAAAGGGTTTTAAGTTGGCACCTCATTTTGTTGGCCCTTTTGAAATCCTTGAGAGGATAGGACTTGTTGCCTACCATCTTGCCTTGCCACCAAGTCTGTCCCACATCCACGATGTCTTTCATGTTTCAGTCCTTTGACCTTATCATCCCGATGTGACTCATGTTCTTGATTGGAATGCTTTGCAGGTCGAGGATGGGAAACTTTCCATGGAGCCCATGCGCATTCTTCAGTGTCGGGATTTGACCCTCAAGGGTCGTACCATCGACCAGGTAAGGGTCCTATGGGACCCAAGTGATGGTACCTCAACAACATGGGAGGATGTAGCGAAGATGAGAGAGCTTTATTCTTATCTATTTTAGGCTTCTGGGAGTAAGCCTAGTTTTTTGGGGGAGGATATAGTACCCCTCCTTGATCAAACTCTTTTTGTATCTATGTTTGACTTGAGTTCACTGTTCAGTGGAATATTATTGTATATTGATTCTTTATGCGATGTTATTTCATGCTCTATTTGGATTTGTGGTGTATGTTTTTATGTAGTATATCAGTGCTTATGATTAATGTTATTTTTATGGATCATTATCATGGACAGACACTTTTACCCTATATGTGCGATGCATTATTTATATGTTGCATGTTTGCAAGCATATGGGATGCAAGGGGATGATTTTCCTTCACTCACTCTGGTGAGACAGGGAATGTCATGATTCTCCTTCATCGGTGTGCGTGCCATGTCTATGTCTATATGCACGTGTGGTTCTTTGGTGCAGGACATTGCAGGTAGTAGTACCAGGTAGGTACAAGGTATTGATTCCACCTAGTTTCATAGGTTTGAGCATGCCTTATTTGTCTGATGGGAGTGGAGGAGATATTTCTTTGACCCTAGCTTGACCCGTAGTTACACTCGTGTGAGTGTTTTCAGTTGGTCATCTTTTCCACTTGACCGATATGCGAGTTAGAGTGCTTTAGTGTTTTGTCTTGTGAGTCATCGTTTGAGCTTTCCTTATTTTTGTGTGTTTCTGTTTATTTAAATGGTTATTTAATTGAGTGAATGATGCTATTTTATGCTGGTGTAATTAGTTGATTATTATGCTCTTAAGTCTATTGATTTAATTAAATTAATGATTTGCTAGAATTAAATGGTTAAAATGACTTATTTTATTGTGCTATAGTTGTATTATAATTTTGTGAAAAGAAATAAGTATTTGCCTTGCCATTTAAATTTGGAATGCTTGTGTTGAAAGAAAGTATTTTGGAAAATGAAATAAAATAAATAAAAACTTTTCCTTTTACCTTTCCATTTTGACTTTTGTATTTTATTTTGTTGGAATAGAATTGTTTATGGAATAAGGGTAAATCTAATTGTTTTTACTTTTTAAATAGTTTAATCTGATTGGTTGGAAAAATTTTAACCTAGAAAGTTTAGGTTGAATTATATTTTTCCCATATATTCCTGGGAGTTCACAGGAAGAAGGGTGGAAAATTTTTGAAGGAGAAATCTGGAAAACCATTTTGGAAGAGGAGCTGAAGTTGGATTTGGTTTGCAAGATTGGGATTCTTCCATCAATTTGCTTCCTGGTTTGCTTGAAGGTTGGATAACCTCTTCTTGTTCTATAATTTAATTTTGAATGTTTTTAGTTGCTTCCTGTGTGTTGGAAAAAATGAAAAATCTCTTTGAAGATTCTTGTTGAATGTTGGATGGAAAGGAATATTAGCTATTAATGATGATTTTGTTGAAGTCATAGCAAATGGGTGCATGTTGAAAAGAAATGATTCATCTTTCTACTTGCTATTTGTTATTTGTTCTTGCAAAATCAAGTTCTTGAATTATCTCTTCTATTTGTTATAGAAAGGATTATATTTAGTTTGTTGTGTGTTTTCTAGTATCTAATTACCCAAGATTTGGGGCTTATGTTGGCAAAAATTGGTTATTTGCCTCTTGCAAGATGCAAGGAATTCTTCCTGTGTAATGGAAGTGAAGAAATTTATCATAATCCTTCTCCTATCTTTTAAATTCTTCTATTGTTGCCCAAAATATTTATGATAGGGACTCTTGTGTGTTATTAATTTGCAAATTTATCCTTATTAAAAATAATCCTTTCATATTTTGGATTTTTGGCACTGTGTATGTGCTCCCATGAAAATGATGAATAGAGGATGTTTTAATGTTATGATTAGATTGTGTTTTAAGAAGTTTTATTAAATTTGTTAACCCTTACCCACATGGTAGGCTAGCCCCATCACGTGGGACAATAGTTTCTTACTACCGCGGTAGCAGCACTACCAGTTGGTAGTGTCTGCTACACGGTTAGCAGCACCAATAGACGGTAGGACTGCTACCGGTCGGTAGTAGTACTATTGGTCGGTAGTGGCTACTACCGACGGTAGCAGCACTACCGGTAGGCAGTGTCTGCTGCCACTGACAACAACACTACCACAGTTAGGGCCTTGGCCCACTGCATGCCCTTTTACCCCTTACGGTGCATTTTAATGTGTCATTAATTATTTTTATCAAATGCAATGGATTTGTAACGTTAGTTTTAATTTTTAAAATTAATGGTAGTTATAAAGTGATTGTTATATTGATTTAATAAATTTATTTATTGAAATCAAGGCTTTGGAGTTATTAATTCAAATTGATAAATTTGGATGTATTTTTGGAAATAGATCATATGTTTATATTAATTTATATTTTATTCGGTTGAATATTTAATATGGATTTTATTCTTGTTGGAATATTGAATTGGAAATTACATAGAAATGAATGACGTTTTTTAATGGTGCATTAAATGAAGTGTGTTTTTATTGAAGTTTCAATCAATGCTATTTGCAAGTGTTTATGATGTTGTTTTGTCAAAGATTGTCTTACTGTGGACTTAATGAAATTAGCTTTCCTTGCAAAGAGTATTATTTGTGGTTGTTTCTCATCTGTGGTTCAGTCGTCCTATTGTGGTGTATTTGGTACCATTTGATCAAGTGATGTATGATGACCTTGTTGCCTTAACCATGTAGTGTCTTTTCCTTATGGTTAAAAAAGAGTTAGTATGTCCTTTTTTTGACCACTTGTATTTGGATAGTGGTGTTATGGCTATCTGCTTCGCCATAGGGTCCTCATGAGGTGACCATGTTTGTTTAGTGTCCTTTGAGAGAGTGGCTTTTGAGTGGGGGCCGTGCCCGAAGTGGATGGTAGGATAACCCCTCAAAAGTTAGTTAATAAGTGATAATCTAATAATTTGATTAGGAGATGGCTAGTTTATAACATTATAAAAGATATTATACCCCGTGCATGGTTGAGTGCTCGTATAGGCTCAAGGTGTAGTGGGAAGGCGTGGAATGGAAATCCGACCACCTTGTCTTCATGAAGGGTTGGTAGGGTCCGCATGAGACTTAGTTGGAGTCGGAGGTTCGAGAAAGGTTACCAAGATAACCCAAAATGGGGGCCGGGACCTATGGAGGCCTACTATGGTAACCATCATAAGCTATACAATGACTCTCTCTCTTTAGGGTCACTTGTGTATTGTGATGTTGAGTAACCTGTGTATTGTGATGTTGAGTCACCTGTGTATTGTGATGTCGAGTCACTTGTGTATTGTGATGTTGAGTCACTTGAGTATTGTGATGTTGAGTCACCTGGAATATTGTGGAGTCATATTGTATTGTCATGGAGTCATATTATTCTATCGACCATGTCATGCTTTTGCTTGCTTGAGGGTCCTCTGCTATTTCCTAGCACGGTGGGGTGATTCCTATTTGGGATCACATGGTTGGGTGGTAGTGCCACTTCCCATTAGATGTTCTTGTTCGTACCTTCATGCAAGGATTGGCTTCGCAGGTGTTCCTGTGGTTTGTGAGTCATACTCTATCTCATGTTGAAGATTTTTATTTTTTGGAGACCTATGTGGTCAGTTGTATCAATGAATTTATGTAACCTTGTAATTTGTTTAAGTTTTAAACTCTAAATGTATTGAGAGCCATGTATTGGAAGATCAATGTAATCCCAAGTTTTGGATGTTATTTATCAGCTTTCTATATGATTCATGTAAATGCTTTATTGAAGAGAAATCATATTGTATCCTTTCAATCTTTAAATGGTGTAATCTGTTATTGCATATGGCTTATTATGTTCTGTGAGTTTTGATGGTTAATTGGATTAATCGTAATTGTGGAATTTAACTTTTAGTTTTATTTTTCGTTGGTAAGCCTTTAAGGAATTCTAGTGTAAGTCTTCCTCTTGTGTTATTAAAGTTCTATTGTAGTAATTAATGCACTTAATATTATTTATACTTTTAAATTTTTTTTTATTTCACCCTTAGTTGTGGTTGTTCCTTTGGGGTTCCTGGTCAGGCATTACACGTAGGGTAAATAGTAGTCATTCTCTAAAATGTCATTTACAGTCATGGCTCTGTTGTCAAATTTGGATCCAGTGGTAGCTATGACGGTGTCATTTTATACTTTCCTTAAACTAGGAATGTCATCGGTTTCGGCTAAGCTAGTTACAACATG
Organism: Cryptomeria japonica; assembly: GCF_030272615.1. NCBI lineage: Eukaryota > Viridiplantae > Streptophyta > Pinopsida > Cupressales > Cupressaceae > Cryptomeria > Cryptomeria japonica. The sequence continues at coordinate 429,703,128 of NC_081415.1, forward strand.
GATAACTTTCTTGGTGATTTTGTGTGGCCTATCAAGCCATATAAACTCATCATGCACATGGCTAAGGATGTAGTAGATCCATTTTGCCTCATCAAACAATGAAAAATGCATGAATTGTGAGAAACCCTTATCTTGTAGCACCTTATACTTGGGTTTGAGATTTCCCAAACCATCGGCCAAATGCTTGTTGTATAAATCCAACATATCTACATTTCTAAGCTCTTCAAGGTCACAATGAATGTAGGCCCTGATATCTTCATTATGCAGCACGCCATAGGGCACCGATGAGAATGCACCTTCCAAATCATCCTCAATCAATTTAAATAAATGTTTCTTGAAGACTGGATGAGCCCTATCCTTGATCTCAACTACCAATGAAGTCACAATACTAGAAAATGAAGCCATTTCAAATGCTAGGGTTTATGGAAACAGAAAGTTCAAACAGATATATAACTTACTTCACAACCGGGCATTGCAATTCTCTTAGGAGTCACTGAGATTGCTATAAAAATCACCAAGTTGCTTTTCTCTCTTCTTTGCTCTATTCGCTTGATCGCATTGTGATAAATAAGACTTCAAAGTGCACTTTTATCATTCAAAAACCTAATTTTCCACTATAATAACTGTAGCAACTGGTTACCATGATCTTCATGTAATTGCATACTAGAGCACCAGATCCTTTAGAATTTTTTGGATATCATCTGCACATGTGATTCACTTCTAATGCAACCTTCCAGAATCGATTACAGACCAACAAAGAGGGGGTTATTATAATTTGTATTAAAATCTCCCCTTAAGGCATAAATCCCTAGTTACCGAGCATAAAGCCCTAGTTATCGGGCATAAAGCCCTAGTTACCGGATGAAGATTCTGCACCAGATTTGGGTGCATTGTCAGTTCTGGATTCATCCTTTCTTAACCACATCTTCTCATGCTTCTCCTTGATCTCTTCTACTTTTGCTTTTCCTTTCTCATCTGATTTGTTCTTATCTGCTAGAGAACTATTCTTGCTTCTACAATATTTGCAATGTGATCTGTTTTGTTGTGTGCTTGGCAAACAACATTATTCTGCATAGGTCTGAAGTTCATCTAATTTGGTCTTGTCATGCACTGATTAGAGATTTCTCCAAATGTTCTACAAGCATAACATCTTTTGTTCTAAAAATTATTCATTACTGCTCTACACACATTTGACTTGTGACCAAAATTGTTGCATATAAAACACTGACCAGTAAAGGTAGGAGCATTATTCATCCTACTTTTGCATTGACTTTCCATATGACCAAACTTATTTCAAGTAAAGTGTCTACCATTGAATTTATGGGCATTAGGTTGTCTTACTAGAGGATTCTTGCTCTTCTTTTGATCAGGTTTTGCATTGCCTTGTCCAGATCTGGAGGATTCACCTTTCTCAAATCCTAGACCTCGCATATCCTTTCCATGTCTCTGAATTTCAAGCATCTCATCAAGCCTTGCTGAACTAGCTTTGAATTTATCTTTATACTCATTAGCAGTAGCAAGTTCATCTCTCAAGGTAGAAATCTGTCTTTCAAGTTCTTGACCATTATTCCTTGATTGTGTCAACTCAAGCTTCAACTGATCATTCTCATAGGTAATCCTAAAGCATTCATCAACTCTTTCCTTCAATGATTGTGCCAAATTCTCTTCATTCTTCTTCTGATCCTCAATCTCCTTAGTCAGCCTCATCACAATGGATTGCACCTCATTCTTCAAAGCAACATTATCTCTCTCAAGCTTGTGAACTTCATTAGCTTTATCATGGTATTCCATGATCTGATCTTCTTTCTCCTTCAACTTGTCCATTAATTCTTCCCTCTTCTCTCTACAGACACTTTCTTGATCCTCCAGCTCACTAATGAAATCATCAACAACATTCAGGTTCTTTTTCAAGGTAAAGATCTCATTTCTAGGTGCATCAAGATCCTCAAGTGCCATATTAAGTTATCTTTGAAAACTGAAATCCATTGAATCAATCTCTCAGATCTTCCTCAAGCAGTTAAGATTCCTCAGAGGAACTAAGCTCCGATACCAGTTATTAGAATCAGGGATCACTAAGAGGGGGGGGTGAATCAATGATCTGTTGGAAATCAAATCCACAAACTTATTCTTTATCCACTGGTTAGCAATGCATAACAGACAAGAACATAAACAAGCAATAAATAAACCATAGATCCACAACACTAGAATTTTTAAGTGGACACCTTGAAAGGGAAAAACCACGGTGGGGATGGAACCCACAATATTCATATACTATGGCTAGGAGTACATAAATATTATATAGATGGGGAATGTACTTGCATTCAGGCTCACTGCCTAGAGCTCACTGCTCAATTATAATGATCCAGAAGGCTACAATCTTCAAGGAAGTCTCACTGACTTACAATTTGATTACAATGAGGAAATACAGTGAAATGAACTCTAAAATAGCATCTGATAATGCAAGAATGAGTTCCAGTTAAGCACAAAATAACTGACTGGATTATCTTGTCTGTTCTGCCCTGTACACTGTCTCAGTCAGCTATCGGATTAAGAATACACATGTGAAACTGTGCCAAAACTGATTCCCCTCTCACTCACATATAATCACAACACCCACCAAAAAGATCACCCACACCAAATTTATATACCGACACCAACAAAGTAGGTCATTCACCATGTTGGTTTGAAGATGTAACATGTATATACATGTCAGCTTGACCATATCCAAAAGGACAAATGTGGATCACCAAAATGATAATAAGATGATGTATCTAATTCAACTCAACATAAACATGATTCAATGCACTGCAATCACCGAAAAGCATCCAGACCCAAAAATGCTCTGTTCCTCTTGAAATACCGATTAACACGCTACCAGTTAACACCTACTTTGAGATAGGAAGAATCATGACTACCAAATTGGATCTCTATGAAGAGTTGCCATCAATGACAACCCTAAACCAAAAATCAGTCACTGAAAACCACCAGAAATCACTGGATGAGTGTCAATTTCCAATACATATACCATGAATTGTTGACATACTAGGATCATTAAATCATTTATGTCATTGTTGGAGTATGTAAGATTTACCTCAATTATGATCATTGACATACAAGTCATTAATATTCTTGTGGTTGAAGACATTGGTTAGATAGCCTCTTATTCTTCCTTTACCATATTCTTTATAATTTCTTCAACCAATTTTGCTTCCCATCCAGTCTCCATATCAATGACATTTCTTCTTTTTTGTTGCAAGTTTCTGCTCAAGGGAAATAATAGATTGAGATTTCTCCTAAGTTGTGGATTCACGTTTTTCATGAACATAATGTGCAATTGAGTAGTAGAATTCCTTTGATAGGTTGGCCAATCCTCTACAATAGGGGACTTTCCAATTAGCATCTCTAAATTTGCAAGCATCTTTTGAATCCTGAGGATTGGTTCATCATTTTTATGGGCACTAGGGTAATCAACATGAATCTTTCTTCTTTCATCTTCTCCCCTCATGACACCTAACCATTTTCTTCTTTTCTCAATCACCTCTTTGATGGTGAATAAATTTCATGTAATATCCTCTTCTCATAGTATCTCATTTACTATTGTAGGCTTTTTAATATTCAGTATCAAATATCCCCGTGCACTCCAATCCCACCATATAATATTGCAAGGCTCAGTTTAATTTTATCTAGCCCATATTTATTTGTAGCTAGGAAGTCTAAAAAATTAGTAGAAGTTGGGAAGAAATATCTCTTCTTTTATCCTCTCAAATGAGACTTATTTGACTCATTTAAGTATCAAATATATTTCAATTATTCCAATCTCTTAGGAATAAGTTGTGATAGTATATGATGGCTAATCCTACATCCATATACTCTAATGGTAGTGTCATTGGTATATAAAAACCAATCACCCCAATTATTAGGAATAAGTTGTGATAGTATATGAGGGCTAATCCTACATCCATATACTCTAATGGTAGTGTCGTTGGTATATAAAAACCAATCACCGCAATTATGTTGGATCCCCAAATTAGGGGTTCTTTATCTAGGCCTCAACAAATCCATTATCTCCCTGGGTAGCCTAACTTGGTTCTCTCCAAATATATTCAAAATTATTCTTATAAAGTACTCTTCAAAAATTACATAACTATCATTTCACAATGTTTGTCTGAGATGTAGGTCCAACGTTGGATTGGAGGAGGAAGATCATTATCATCAACATATCTTACCTATATGCTTTTATTCCATAATCCCCTTCTTGCATACCAAAACATGTGGTATAAATTTTTTTATAATACCAAATGAACTCAATATTTTTCCCATTCACATAAATGACCACCATCTATTTGTGCATATCCTTTGTAATGAATGTGACACAATCAAACTCATTGTTTGTCATGGGTTATGAATATTTGCTGCCATGTACATAATGTAAACAAACATTTTCTAATTTAAATCCTCCCCCACAACTTGACACATGGTATGATGCATCTTAATAATTTAATAATATTCAAATTTATTAAGTATTAGAGGCTCTTTCTTATTTGGTGGTAACTTGATTGGCCTTTTGTCCAATCCTCTCACCCTATACCTAGTGATAAAGTCTGTTATATAATTAATTTTATACGATTCATAATTTTCCCTAGAGGCATAAGTTTTTTTAACTTTATTGGGAGGTAGATTTATGTTGAAAATATTAGAGATTCACTCTTTTGTGAAGCTTATCATTTTTGCTCCGTTTCCTTCTACCACTCTCTTGCTCTATGCATTATACCTCTTTGCCACATATTTTCTAAAGTTAGAATTTACAAACACATTTGAAACCATAAACTTAGATAAATATAGATACCAAACATTTTATAAGGAAACCCATATTTACTCTTTCTCTATCAATGCTTAAATAAAGACCACCTCATCACCGAAATATTAACATCCACTTGCATTATCAAGAAATTCATGTATGATACCACCTAGAGCACATAATTTATAGGTCTTCTTGATGACCTAAGGAATGGAATAGGTAAGTCTTCATCAAGTTCTCTCTTTGAGGTAAATGATTTTCTAAGAGAGTACCTCATTTCTCTTAAACATAGAGCTTAGGGTTTCTTTCAATAGTTAGGGTTTTAAACTTATTCACAATTCAACCTGCCCTTCTTAAAATATTTATTTAAAAAAGTATACAAGAACTCAATAACCTAAATTACATGAAAAATAAATAGTTCTAAGTTTAAAATCACCGCTCACTTGAGTTCTACTTGCAAACCCTATTTTTGATGAAACCATAGCTGAGAGGTCAATTCACCTAAAAATTATTGATACAAATAAAAGTAGACATTGCAATAACCTAGTGCACTATTTATTTCATTCTAATGAATTTGAATTAAACCAAAAATGGTCACTTTTTCTATTACTACTTGAGTACTTAAATCAAGTGTCTACAACTAATCATTCTAAAATTTGAATTTGAGCCACTGATTTTAGTTTGGTATGGAAAGATCTATGGCCTTGATTAATAATGCTATATTTGAAAAATCCAGTGTATACATTGAAAATTTATAACCAAATAGAAATTTCCAATTTAGACTATAATTTCTATCTCATTATATAGATCATATACCCTAGCTCTTATATTGTACACATGTTGTAATATTTCAAGTTCACAACTTTTGTTTGGTATGTCTTCTTTGATATTGTGAGTTTACACCTGGGCTCCAAGTATATCACAATACCTCCTTGATATATTGGTTATATAGTGTGTCCCAAGACATGTGGTATTAAACAACAACTAATAAGATCTGACATTCTGACCTTTAGACTATTTTATGACCAGTCAGAAGTTTCTTTGTTGGACTATTCATTTGCTCTACTATGCAAAAGATTGAGTCCACTAGATAAGTCATATCATATTGCAATAACATGACTTTGACATAGTAATTATCTTTTAAGTATATAACTACACACTAGGCTACCAAGTGTGATTATCACACATATAGTTTGTAGAATATGGATAGACAAAATTAATTCAAAATGGGATGGGTCAGTTGCTAGGGAATGGGGATAGTAACAAACATTATAACAAGGATTTAGGTTGTAACATAAAACTAATAATGAGCAATCTTGAGTTACCAATGAAACATAACATAAAATTTATTAGGGCTTAGGATGAGTGCTAGGGCTTTTATATTTAGATAAAATGCAAAGCTAGGCAAAACTAGATAACCTAGAAAATTAGTAGAGTGTTGGTAGCTTGAATAATGTTAGAGCCACATTTTAAAGAGCTATGGATGCAATATTTATTGGTCTTTCATACGAGATCATGGTCGTCTACCAAGATGATTTGACCTCTTTCTCTAAGGATTTAAATGTTCACTATAAAGACTTGGAGTTGATCTTTCAGAGGTTCTTAGAATATGGAATATCTTTAAATTTCAAAAAATATAATTTTAATATTTAAGAAGAAGAGATTATTGGACTTATCTCTTAGCCCAAGGCAAGTAAGGTTGTCTGATATTCCTTTTGATAAAAAAAAATTGTGTAAAGGTTTTATAGCATCCTAAATTTTACTTACATATAATTTTGTCCTCACTTGGACCTCACTTTGGTGCTTCGGCTTTGAAGGCCTAATTGAAGTGTTAATTCTGCTCACATAGCCTATCAAACATGATTTTTCACTATAATCATAGTCTCCTTCTGAACCTGGAGCCTTGATTTCCATGACCATGGAGTTGGGTGCCTTTGTCCTAAATCAGAACCATGGTGAGTAATACCATGGTCCTCTAAAAAAGATCCCAATTTGGGGCCTCATAATGGTGACACAATTTTAGCGGGGACCTATATCCTATGTTGGCTTGTGTCAAAAATTCATTTTTTTTTTGAGAAGTATAAAAGGAGGTCTACCACTCTCATTTTAAACCTAACGAATTGAAATCAAGATCTACATTCTAGAAAATTCAAGTGAGCAAGCAACCAGTCTTTCATCAAGCATTAAAGCATAAGTCAAGTTTTAGACATTGAAGATGACATCCATGATCTATCTTTTATGAAGACAACATACATGAAACCCTAATTATTTTGTGAAGGTTAAACAACACTTCATCGAGGTATATCATTAGTGTTTCAATCATTTTCAACCTTACCCTCAAAAGGAAAGTATTTTACTGTAGTCTTTCATTTACATGTATCATCTAAAACTGGGGTTTGACCTAAGGCAAACCCCTATTCCCACAAATTTTCCCTTTCTCTCTATGTGCAAGAATAGGTACAGAGTTGTACTTGGGAGGATTGATAAATTTCACAGTGACAAATAGTTTCATCTTTCAACAATGGAAAATTTGGAGGACCATGGTGTATTGATACTCCCTAGTCCTGAGAAATCAGGCTGAACATTTGAGAGTGGATTCCAAATAGCTTATTTTGCCTAGATCCAAGTCAATGGCTCCGTGGGACATCTGTAGCTCACTATTTAGTTAGAATACTTCAATCATCACCTATTTATTACTAATCATCAAACAATCCAATCAATTCAATCTAGGAAGGAGAAAGGCCCCACCCAAGAGAGAACTAGAATTTGATTAGAATTTCAGTCTTCTAAGTATAGATCTATTAGATTCCTTCTCCTTCCAAATGTAATGGTTAATTAGGTCATTTAGTGGTTTTATTATCTTAATTTAACCCAAACCCTAAATTTTCCACCCATTACATTTTTCGTGAACCCAACTTCTTGCACCCTAATTTTTAATTTGTGATCTTAGATCTGATTTGCATGCATTTTCAAATTCAAAATTGTACTCATAAGTTTTACTGCCAATTGGATTGCATAAATTTAGAGGTTAAATTCACAAAACCCTAATTTATAATTTAAAAATTAAACTCGTCGGTCACATATTTTTGATTCCTTGGCTCAAATCTGATTGTTTATGCATGTTAAAATTCTAAATTTCACTCATAGATCTCATTTTCAATTAAATTACATAAATTTAGAGGTTAGATTTATAAAAACCCTAATTTATAATTCAAAAATTAAACTGTGGGTTGCATAATTTTTCAAGTCTATTTTCAGATCTGATCTTTATGACATGATATACTATGATTTAGAGGCCTCTATTGTTCAAATTACAATTCAAATTGCTTAATTAATTGGTTAATCAATCATTTTTACAAAAATATGCATTGTTTAATCATTTTTTTCAATTTTTGCATTCAAAATTTCCTCCTTTATGCTTTAGTTTTGTTACCATTAGTCTTGTAGTGTCATAAATTGTACTCACCTACAATTTTGTCCTCACTTATGCTTGACTTTGGCATTCCGTCCTCCAAGGCCTAATTACAACACTGATTTTTCTCACACCAGCTATTCATCTCACAATTTCACTACATTTCTAGCTTGATCCCCTGATTGGAGTCTTGATTCATAGGACTAGGATGTACCATGCCCTGGTCTTAAATCAAAACCAAGGCATATATTCCCTGGGCCTCCTAATCAGGCCCCAATTTGGCCTCACTTAATGGTCACCTAATGAGAGTGGGAAATTAGATCCCATTTTATCTAATTTTCAACAAGCAAGTTTCAAAGGAGGTCTACCCCTCTCATTTCAAACCTAATTTTAATTCCTAATCAACTCAAGAGAGAAAAATTGAGATCCTACATTCAAGTGAGCAAGCATTCAGTATTCTATCAAGAATTGGAGCAGAAGTGAAGTCAAGATTCAAGCATTGGAGATGAAATTTATGTTGTATGTTTTATGAAGACAATCTACATGAAACTGTAATTCCTTGGCAAAGACACACAAAAATTCATTAAAGGTATACCATTAGTGTTTCATTCATTCTCATCTTTTCTCTCAAAAGGAATGTATTTTAGTGCAGTAGTTCATTTACATTTTTAATTCAATTTCATGGTTAATTCCAAAATTGGGTTTTGACCTAAGGAAAACCCCTATTCCCAATAGTTTTTCCCTTTTCATTGTGTGTAGGAACAAGTATAGATCTACGTTTAAGAGGATCAATAGGATTTGTAGAGATGAATAGGTTCAACTTTTGACTATGAGAAATTCGAAGGACCATGGCAAATTGATGCCAAACTTTTGGGAATAGATACAAATCATATTCTTATACTTAGATCTAGGTTGGGGGATCCGTACGACATTTGTAGCTCATTGTTTCTATTAGATTGCTTCAATAATTCACTATCTTTCCCTAATCTTCAGCAATTCAAATCAGTTCAACTCAAGGAGGAGAAAGCCCTATCCCAAGAGGTTGGAATCTGATCAAAATATTGGTCTATCAAGATTATACTATAAGATTCCTCTCCTCTGTAATGTCTTCATTAATTAGGTCTTTTAGTGGTTTTATTATCTTAATTTAAGCCTAACCCTAATTTTCACCACCACATTTTGGTGAACCCGAGTTCTTGCACCTTAATTTTTTATTTGTGATCTCAAATGTGATTGTTTATACATTTTCAGATTCAAATTTACATTCATAAGTTTTATTTTAAATTGTATAACATAAATTTAGAGGTTAAATTCACACAAACCCTAATTTATAATTTGAACTTGTGGATTGCATAATTTTGATTTATTGTCTCAGATCTAAATGTTTATTCATTTTAAAATTCAAATTCACACTCATAGATCTCATTTTAAATTGAATTACATAAATTTAGAGGTTAAATTCAAACAATCACTTGTAGGCTGCATAATTTTTCAAATCTATTTTCAGATCATATCTTTATGACATGTTATGCTATGATTTAAAGGAATTTATCTTTAAAATGTACAAATAAAATTGCTTACTTAATTGGTTAATAAATCACTTTTACAAAAAAATTCATTGCTTAACCACAATCTTCATTTTTTGCATTCAAATTTTCCTCCTTTGTGCATGAGTTTTGTTACCATTAGTCCTACCTACAATATTCTTGTGAGAAGAAGTTGTAGATTTAAGGATTTCCAAGTTTTAAATACTAAGGATATGGAGCCTAATTTGGAGAACTTATTTCATAAGAATATTGGTGCTTCCTCCAACCCAACAAATAATGTAGTTTATCTCTATTCTCATCATATTTTTCATGATGAGGATGAATTACTAACTATGGTTACCATTGACCAATTGGAGAAGATTGATAATGAATTTGAAAATATTCAACAATGGATGAGTCAACAATACCTGAAAAATGAGGCAATCCCATTGACTAACAGATTAAAAAGAATGGTGCAAAGTGATGAAATTGGTGTCGATTTGTTGTGTGGATTTTCTCATATTGTTAACACTAATATCATGCCAATCAAAATTTTCCCTGAAGTCCTTGGATATTCTCAACCGACTAGTCGAGTCAATCATTTCATTCCTATGTCTACATTTATATCTTCTGTCATGACTACTTTCACATAAAATGTTAACCCTACACATGTTAGTCATGGGGTCAATTGTGTTAATCAATACTCTTACATATCTCCTTTCATGAGTCTTCCATTTGTATCCCAATCATCTCCCATACTCACATATCATAGTGTTCCACCTCATTACTCTCAACCTCCACCTACATTCAACAATGTTATTCCTCCATCACAATCCTACATGTCCAATTTCAATCTATCCACCGAAGCAACCATTAACAACCTTGCCCAAACTGTTACACCCCTACAACAACAATTGGCTTCCATTACCCAATCTAAGTTTAATGTTCCCACATTTCATGTAGTGAGCCCATTGTTTGATGAAATTGTCTGTGCTGTCCCTCCTAAGTATATGGAAGTCCCTCAATTAGAGTTGTACAATGGAAAGGATGATATCTTGACTCTTTTGAAAACATTTCAAACTTTGTGTAGTGATTTTGTTCATGACCAAAGACTTATGGATGGACTATTTACTCAAACCTTTAGGGATAAATATTTGCAATGTTATTATTCTTTGTCTCTTTATTCTATTACTGGAATAACCCACTTAGCTTAACCCAAAAATTTCAACTAATTTTTTTTATTGATTACTTATTCTTGCTTGTATTTCATTTAATTGCATACTTAGGTACATCTATCCAAATGGGATAGGCATCCATCCAACCAGGATGGGCATCTAACCATATGGGTTAGACATCTATCCATATGGGACTAGGCATCTAACCATACATGTTAGGCATCTATCCATATAGGACTAGGCATCTAACCATATGGGTTAGGAATTTATCCATATGGGACATGAGGTTTCATCTATCCAATCTGAGATAGGCATCTATCCATATGGGACACGAGGTTTCATCTATCCAATTCGGGATAGGCATCTATTCATAAGAATATGAAATGCTCTGGCCAGAGACTTTAGACTCATCGAGACCATTTGGGTACTGAGTCACTCTCTAAAGACTACACTCCCCTACTAGGAGTTCACCGAGGTCACCTTCCTTAGGAGTATAAAAATAATTACATAATAAGCTTGAATTCTGCCTCAAAATTCTACCTAAAGCCTTGGGAAGTCAAGCAAATCCGTATGGGATTTCTTCTGAGTATACATTGAATGAATCTTAATCTTCCAATCAACATCATATGTACCCTTTTATTGAGGGGCTTAAGGAGCTTCAAAAACCTTGATCAACTCACCCTTAACCAAATCCTAATCCCCATCCCCGAATGCCTAATTATAAGGGACAATTCCATACCTAGACTACCTACATACTTGTTTTGGTACGGGATCAAGGCATAAAGTGTAGTAATGGTTTTTAACTATGGTTTAATATAAACTATTTGGTGGGTATGCAACCCTTTCTAGGGTCAATGTACTAGACAGTTTCTCTACGGTTGCTACCCATGATGGTAGCTCTTTATCAAAAAGGCTCAAGATGGCCTTTTGTTTGTGGCCTAAAACAACTAAGTCATATTTCCTATTAAACACATCACCCTTAACCCATTATCATCCACTAAAATCATCAAGATAAATTTTTTTCTAAGATCATCACACACATCCAAACCCTAATGGATTTTTTAAAAGTTTAACTGATCAGATGTAAATTCATTTTAAAATTAATCTTTTTAGATTATCGATCCAAGGGGGATGATCCGTCCCTTGAATTTTAACTTCCAAATGACCCTTATTTCTCTCCAGCAGTTTATAGGGATGATGCCACATACGTCGTTGTTGCAATTTTATTAGGCATTGTATAGTAGTTCAACACAACGACATTACCTGTAAGCATGACCTAAAGGCACCATAGATACCGAACGCTGCTTTTTTTGGTTTCAAATCCTCTTGTTTAGTTGTCTAGCTAGGAATTTAACTTTGAATTCATGAATCTTAAATGAAGAAATATACCAATACAATTATGAAAAAGAAACTATTATATACAAGGAATTATCGCTTGAAATTAAAAACTAAGGTATAAATTTTACGTAATTCAAAATAACATAAACAAATCAACTAATTGGGAAGAGTATTTTTCTTGAAATAAAATTATGATAATAATTAAAACTCTGAAAACTTGAACTAAATACATGAAGTACTAATTGGTTGGAAAACTATGATACTTTTTAAAGTTAACTTATGAAAATAATTTAAATTACTTCCAATATACTAATTATTTTGACAAAACTATTAAACTCTTAAATATGGATCCTATTACTTGAAGGACATTAAATTAAATTATTAAATAATAAAACTTCAAAATGAAATTAATACTTATATGTTTGAAAGTGGAAAACTATTAAACAATAAGCTTGAAAACCACAATATTTTTAATTACTAATTGTTTGAAAATAAGATTAGAAAAGAGTACAAATACTTGCTAATTGACCAGTGTAAATAGCAATGAGGCTCCCAAGACATGTTTAATAGTAAACTAGCAGCGTTCGGTATCTATGATGCCTCTAGGTCACGCTTATGGGTAATGTTGTTGTGTTGAACTACTGCACTTAATGCCTAATAAATCTGCAACAACGACGTTTGTGGCATTGTCCCTATAAACCATTGGGGAGAAATAAGGGTAATTTGGAAGTTAAAATCCAAGGGGCGGGTAATCCCCCTTGGATCATTAATCTAAAAAGATTAATGTCGTGCTCTGTGAAGTGTGATACCTGCAACTACAACACAAAACACTCAATAGATCATTACAAGCATGGTTAGAAAATAATAAGCAAACAAAGATGAACCATGACAAAGTGACCTATTGCCTCCTAAGAGATGCGAGTATGGATTTGCTCTCAGATCTAGATAAGAAAATCCAATGACTTGACTACACCTAGACAGAGGATTTGAAATGATAATGATGTGCGAAGATGAGATTGATTATGCTATATTGATCCAAGAGACTAATTAAGATAATGATATGCATGATTAAGCTATGATGATGCAATTAAGATAGAAAATAGATTGATTAAGCTACATGATTCAACAATTATGCTAGAAAATGATCAAATTAAACTAGATCTAAGATGCAATTACTTAAAACAACAATTATCAAATGATGTGCCTATAGTAACAATGCATAAGATGAAATGAGATGGGATCCTTTGTGCTCCAAAATGGGGGATATTTATAGTATTTCCAAGGTCAGGGGTGAGGTGGCAGGAATCAACGGTTAAGATTGAGTTTGAAGATATCAAGGGTGAAATTGGAGGAGGTTGGAGAAGAAGTTGGAGGAAGAGACACTTGTCATCTCTGTGGTAACAAGTGTCAAGGAGCCTTGCTCATAAAAGGGCAAGTGTCCAAGAGAGGATACATGTGGCCAAAGTTCCATGTGTCTCAAGAAGAAAATATCCACACCATAGAAGGTTAGGATAAGGAGGTTAGAATGTGCAAGATAGGATAGGGTTAGTTAAACCCAAGGTTAGGTGGAATGGGTTAGGTTAGAGGGATGGTTAGGCTAGGTGGTTATAAGTTAGGAGGCATGTGGGTAATTTGAATTTAAAAATTCAAATAATAAGAAAAGACTAATTAATTCTCAACAACTCATAAATTTATTTGTTTTAATTAATTAGGGGATTAGAAGAATTGATTGAAGATGGGGGGAGGATTAATTAATCAAAGGGGAAAAATCAAGGATTTGTTAATAAGTAGATGAAAGGGAGAATTTAATCAAATTGCATAATGAATTCAATTAAATTAGGAAGGGAGATTAATTAAATAATTCCTTATTTAATTAATTATCTTTAGACCATTTTTAGGTGTATACATTTTTCCCCTCTTCGAAGCGAGGTATGATGACACGTTGATTTAAAGAATAATCTCATTTTGGTGATGATATTGGTTCGATAAGATACCCTAGACATTGATTGATAAATTACGATATGATGACGCCCCCTCGAGAGATCAATTGAGATAATTGAGCTTTGGAGTTTTTGAATCTTTATGAAATTGATATCTCAATTAGAAATGATTCGATGTCTCCAACTATGGTTGATGAAAATGCGAGTTCTACAATCATGGTGATGTAGTTCTTGATTATTAATAAAGCTTGATTGATTATATTGATAAGATCAAGATTCAGTCTGGTTTCAGGAATGACACCTCCTATATAAGACAAAGATGATCAAAGCGCCTGGTTTCAGGAACGATATATCTTGTATAGGACATGATCAAAACATTTGGTTTAAGGAAAGATACATCCTGTATAAGACATGATAGGATCAATTTAGATGCGATCGATTGATAGAATTGATAAGGTTGATTGGATAAAGAACTAACAGTTTGTTGATATCAAGTTGAAGGAAGATTTAGATATGCTAATGTTGGTTCTGTGGAGAGGGTAGCATAAGATTTTTGCTGGGTCGATAATATCTGGAGAGAGATGAGTCATCATTCTGATCATGTATACACTTATGATGACACCTTGATTATTCCCATGATAGATTTAACCTTGAATAAAATGAGCATATGGGATCCCATGCAAGAATGAAATGCAAGCTAAATGCAAAGCTACAACTGAACCAGTCACTGGGTTATTGCGTTTTGTCATCATTGAGATTTTTAAAATGTGGGAAGTGAGTGCAAACATCGATGGTATAATTAAACCATGATGAGCTAAGCATGACTTTCCTGGATTTTGATATGGCAAGTTAGCACAAGCATCGAGATATAATTGAACCAAGATGACCCGAGTGTTGCTTGCATAAAAGAGGTAGTATTAACCATTTCAATACGCAAATCAGAAATGTCTTCAATGATACTCCGATGATCATGTCCTGAGATAAATTTGCACATTTTAATGATTAATTTACAGACAATAGACAAGAAAAATATCATGTTCCTTCCTTGTTCCTCTAGTCAGAGACATCCTGAAGTTACTTAGAAATCATGATAGTGGAAATCAAGATAGAAAAGGTTGAACAAGCATGTTAAAATCATTATCCGAAAGATATCATCCATTGAAAAGTGTGCAAATGTTTGTAGACTGACTTTATGATAGTTTGATGGTTGATAATTTAATCTTGTGTTCAATGTTGGATGTATCTCAGTTTTCACTTGATAAGGGTTGTCTAACTGTTGTTCTACCTGTTTGATTAAGCTCAAAATGATCAAAATGTTTTTTTACCCCCAGCTAGGTGCAGGATTTTGCCCCAAGCCTAGAAACAAATTCAGTATGATATACCCAATGATCTAAACCATGGCAAGAAGCCACCCGAGATGCCTGTGTATGTACAAATGCTTTATTATGGATATGAACAACGTTGAATGAATGCAAGCGGAAGGATGCATGAACTAATAAATTGAAGAGCTAGCGCCTGTTTGCCAGGTTTTCACCATCTATTTTTATTACATTTTTTCTCATATTTGATTTTTTTGATTTTCTGCTTTTTCACTTTTTTAAAATTTTTTCTGCTTTTTCACTATTTTTGATTTTTCTACCTTTTCACTGTTTTTGATTTTTCTGCTTTTTCACTATTTTTGGATTTTTTGCTTTTTCACTGTTTTTGATTTTTCTACTTTTTCAGACATAAAACTTCTTCAGATGCATGCTATTGATGGGTTCATCGAGCTAATCTTCATCCTGTGTTGATAGCTGATATGCTCCTAACCCAAATACTATTGTGACCACAAACGAACCTAACCAGTTTGGTTCAAACTTTCCTTTCTTTTCTCGATCTGCTTGGTTGTGTGGATTTTCCTTTGGTACTAGTTCCCCAACTTGAAAGACTCATGATTTGACCCTATGATTATAACTTTGACACATTCTTTGCTGATATACCTTTAAACGATCAAAGACATTTTGCCTTCATTCATGGATCAATTCTAACTCCTGCAATCTAGATACTCATTGTTCTTCATCTGGGATAAGACCTTTTAATGATACTCATAGAGAAGGTATCTCTACTTTTATTGGAAGTATTGCTTCTGACCCATAAATAAGAGAGAAAGGTGTGGCACCTGTTGGTGTGCGGATACTGGTATGATAGACCCATAGAGCAGGGTTCTATTGAATATGCTAATCTCTTCCACCATCACTTACTATCTTTTTGAGGATTTTAAAAATAGTTTTGTTTGATGCTTCTTCTTGCCCATTCCCTTGTGGATAGTAGGGTGTGGAAAATCTATGTTGGATCTTGAATTTCTCACAGAGTTCTTGTACATCCTGATTCTTAAATGGTCACCCATTATTAGTGATAATGGTCATGGGTATTCCATAGCGACAGATGATTTAGTTCAAGATAAAGGCAACAATTTTTTTTCCTATGATATTTGTGAGAGGTATTGCCTCAATCCATTTTCTGAAATATTCTGTAGCTACAAGGATGAATTTGTGACCAATAGATGAAGAAGGATTTATCTTTCCTACTAGATCAAGGCCCCATTGGCAGAAAGGCCAAGATGTTGCCAAAGCATGAAGTTCTTGTGCTGGTGCATGAATCAAATTCCCATGGATCTAACATTGTTTGCATGTTCTAGCTATCTGAAAAGAATCTCATTCCATAGTTGGCCAATAATAGCCCAAGCTTATGAGTTTTTTCGAAAGGGTAAGACCACTTGAATGAGTGCCACAAATGTCATTATGGACTTCATGTAAGGCCTTCTCAGATTCTTCTTGTTCAAGGCATCTTAAAAGAGTACTGTCTAGACCTTGTTTAAACAGGGTATCCATGACAAGAGTAAAATGGAAGGATTGGTGAATAAAGTTTCTCTTTTGATTTTTCGATAAGTCAGGAGGTGGGGTGTTATCTTTCAGGTATCTATAAATTTGGCCATAACGGGAGGAATCGTGCCCAACAAGGTGATAGATAGTTTGGGAATCAGGATAATTATGAGTAGGGTAAAACAACTCTTCCACCAAGAATTCATAATGCTTCTGATTTTCCTGTGTCTATAGGAGAGAAGCAAGTGTAGCCATGGCGTCTGCTGCTTTGTTGTCATTCCTTGGAATCTACTGAAAGGTTATTTCTACAAAGTATTTCTTGATATCATCAACCATCTTTTTATAAGGCATTAACTTTTTGTCCTTTGTTTGATAATCGTCATTGATTTGATTGATGACGAGCTGAGAGTCTCCAAAGACTTGAAGTTGTGTAATGTTCCATTCTATAGCCATTTTGATATCTGTAACCAAAGCTTCATATTCTATTGTATTGTTGGTGCATGGAAAACTTAATTTGTATTCTTTTGGAATTGTATGACCTTGTGGTGTGATGAATCAAATACCTGCTGCTGATCCATGTTGTGTTCTATTATTGATGTCTGCTCCTGGACTGATATTCAGGTGATGTATTGTAAGATATGGATCAAACCCTGAAATGTCTGCATATGACTAGGTGAAATTGATTTGCCATCTTTTGAAGGGTTCAATATATATTTTTCTTGCTAGTTCAGATAGAGAAGTTGTTGTATATAGATCACTTGTACTGATGGTAACTACCTCTGTTGGTTCTATCAAAATTGATGACCTTTCTTGATAGTAATTAGGTAAGGTGTCAAATCTCCCATCCTTTGGCACCTCAAGGAGGTTTTCATCATTAGATACATCCTTTGTTTTTACTTTTTCTCGTTCTAATGTTGCCAAGAAATGGTTTTCAGCATTAGACCTAATCTTGTTTTATTTAATTTCCTTTTTGCGACTAGGAGATTCGACACCCACTTGACTGGAAGATGCGTTGCTGAAATTCTTGGTGAGAGTTGTTGCAGGTTTGATTGCATTAAGATATACAAATATAGCGTGGTCATTTGGAAAGGTATCAATGGCAACATGTCCTTCATTTTCCCAGTCAATAAGTTCAGGGTGGATTAGAGGTAGGGGGTCCTCAGGTTGAGATGTTTCAAGAGTATCAAGGGTCATGATGGATGTATCAAAGTTTTTAATATGTATGTCGATGTCTAGAATGGTACTCTCATTATAATGACCTCGCACAAGAAGCTCCTAATCATCCTCGATTAAGTCCAAGTCAGCCGAATGTGGTTCTGATTCAACTGAACTAGTTCCTAATGTTTGCCCTGCATACACGTGAACTACATCGACTCCTACATCTTCTTCAAAGCAATTTTCTTTAGGTGACTCTTGAGAGTGATAGGAATCCCATTCCCATTCATTAGAATTTTTATCACTTGCAGCCTACAAACTATAGATTTGTTCATATAGTATTTGATTTGTTTCTTCAACTTTTGTTGCTATATCCTTTCTTTTTTCATATTCAACCTCTTTAGGACTGAGATTGAGTTCTGTCAACCTTGCTATGAGCTCTCCTTGATTAGCACTAGGCTCATGCTTGTTTTGATTGAGATTTAAGGTTGCTTAAGAGGTACTTTTAGTTTTTTTTTCCTGTTGATTTGAAGCTTACTTCTTTTCCCATTTTATGTTTGCTTGTGTTTGTTGCTTAGCTGATGTTTCTTCTCTTTCAATTTCCAGTTGTTCTTGTCTGTTTTCATATTCCTCTTGTTGCTGGCTAAAAGATGTGTCTTCTGGTAGAGTAACTTGTCAATACCCTAAGCCTATTTTGTCTGTAGCCTATTGAGTGTAAGGTTGGATAGGTTGATATACCTTCTTTTCTTTTCCCTATATGACCTATTCCAGTGTATCCCATTTTTCTGAGAATGTTAAATCCTTTTCCATACTTTTCTATAGGTATGTGGACATTGTTGATCTTTTGTTGAACCTCTTCATCCTTGTATAGCCACTGTAGTACATCTTTGTCTTCTTTTTCCTCTGATAAGGTCCCAACACTAACAAATGCTCCATCAAATATGGAAAGATGTTTCACAATTGGTTGCTGTTTAGAGTTTGATGGTTTTCCAAAGGATTTAGGAGAAAGGAGTAATTGTGATATTAAATATTCTCCATTCCCTCAATCTCTTAGCTGCATTTGTTTTTCCATACTTGACAAAATTGAGGCAAATGATTTTTCTTTAGATTGTGTGTTTGAAGATGATGCTTGCCTATTATGAGGAACAATGACTTCTTGAGTTGGTTTTAGATTACTACAATACTGAAATGGATTTGAATATGTCAAGATCATGATTTCCTGCCCATTGTAGGGAAACTTTAAGCACTGATGGTATGTTGATGGAACTGTTGGTATTTTGGTATGGTTTTGTCATTGATGTCAACACCTACTAAACACTTATCAAGTCTAGCAATTTGGAATCAGCAACATTCATTGACAAGCAAGTGACTCATGCACAGTCACCAATATCTGGTACACCGTCAAGATATAATGATCACCGACACTTGGAATGATATGGAAAACACTTGGTTATGTTGAAAACATTGTGTGGACACTTTGTCTTAGAGTTTTGTTTATTGGTACATTAGCATTTGCATATTTGTTGTTACCGGTTAATAGGTCCAGGTTACACCGACAGGTTTATCTTTTCCAGATTAGCATGGCATGCTATGGAGATGACTTATTATTGTTGTAAATGCATTAAGCTGACATATTGAATTAGTTATTGCATCAGCTATTAATTGATATGTAAATTAATTTTATTGTAATATCTTGTAGAGCCGACCTACTAAAATTGGTCTTAGGTTATGGTATAAATGTAAGATCTTATTTGTAAGATCAAGTGTGAAATGCAAAAAAGGATTGTGTGAAGGTATATGCGAGAATAAGCAGAGCTATACATGTAGACATCATTTGAATATTGAAGGAGGGTTTTTGTGAAGACAATTTGAACTACACCGGTACTAAATCCAACATATGAAGATGCTAATTTTAGTAGTACATTCTTATTGGATTTAACCATCCAATTGTAGTCAGTGTGACTCCCATTTTGTGATTGAGCAATGAGCTCTAGGCACTTGGCCTTTCTGCATGTGCAGACCCCATTTATGTACACTTACTATCTGTAGTAGTATCATCTGATTATGGGTAAGGTTTCCCACTGTGGTTTTTCCCCTTATAGGGTTTCCACGTACAAATATTGGTGTTATGTGTTGTGGATGACTTTGTCTTTATGTTTCATGCACTAATCCTTACCGATATAGCAATTAACTATTAAAACTGTCTACCGACATATTGAACTAGTTTACCGATATTAAGCATTAAGTTGGTTAAGTTGTTTTTGGTTTGAATTTATTTGACAACTGATTCACCCCCCCTCTTAGTTGTCTTCAGGACCTAATAGGAACAACTTATATGTCATGTATCTAGGGTCTTCCCAAGAGTATGTTGTATAATAAGTCCAAGTCTAGAACTTGGAATGCTGCGTCTTTCTGTAAAGGTCCCACTCGGATGGGTAACATCAGAATTCCTTAGAGGAACGTTCTTCTTCATCATATGCTTTAATGGTGATCTTTTTCTGGGGATCAACTGCATCTTCTGAATAACCTAGAGGGCTGACAAGACTCAAAGAGCAAATGTTTAAGCCAACTCCACCATCTATTAGGATACGTTTAACTCACGTCTTATGAATGATGACTTTGATATGCAAGGGAGCATTATGGGGATGTTGCAAGGAGATGTCATCTTCTTTGGTGAATGATAAGCAGTGAGGGGTCGTGAGGTGTCCTACCATGGTTTGGAATTGATCTATATCTAGATATTTAGACATTGTTGTATCTACCAATGCTTGTTCAAGAGTTTCTTTGTGTGCAGGTGAAAGTTTTAAAAGTTCTAATATGGATATTTGTGCGGGCGTTTTTTGTAATTGATCCACTAGATTGTATTGTTTTGTAGTGGATGAGACGTGTTTGTTGTAGGACCTGACAAAACAAATTTAGCTTTGCTTCTTGTGATAGCATTAGAAGGTTCTTGATTTTTCTTTTCTTTAACTACAATCACATTTACCACATTATCATATATATGAGCATAGTTTACCTTCGCTTTACCCTTACCATTATTTGTTGTTGGTGATTCACCTTTCTCATATTTTGGAAGCAGAGTTTTAAAAGTTGTATGAGATTCATTTGTTGTATGTCCATCCACTATTATTACTCCATTATCAATCAAATCTTGGATGACATGTTTCAACCACAGACAATTATCTGTATGATGTCCCTTGTTTCAATGGAAATCACAATAATGGTTATCATTCCACCAAGGTGGTTTTACTTGAGGTCCGTAGTTCCTTTCTTCTGGCAAATTAATCAATTTGTTTGCGAGAAGTGTCTTTAGTACGGATCCAAGGGGTTCACCAATGTTTGTAAATTGTCTTCTCAAGAAATTTTTGATAGTTGCTTTTTGGTGATAGTTGTTTTGTTGAGCCGCTGCTGAGCGGTGGGATAAATTAAAAACTAGTTGTTTTGGTTTCACATTGTTGTTATCCACTATTCCATCATTGACGACATTATGATTTCTATTCCAAAACTTTGGCTTATCATTTTGGTTGTTGTTAGTGTTGTTAGGAGGATGAACTCTATCTTTGTATATCTTCAACTCACCTTTCTTTATCATGGCTTCCTCCATTTTGATTTCATTATCAATCATCTTTTTGAAACTTTTATTTCTTTGCATTTTTAGATGATAACTCATTTGATCATTTAGGTTGTCGATGAATATGTCCATTTTTTCATACTCTGGCATGGTACGAGGATATTGTGAGGCTAACTATCTCCATCATTGTGAAAGTGTCATGAAAGGTTCTCCACTCTTTTGCTTGGCATTACATAGGTCTAACATTGTTACTTCATGTTGTATGTTGTAAGAGTATTGTGAAACAAACTTATCCACCAATTCTAAGAATGATCTGATTCCAGGTGGAAGTTTGGAGAACCATTCCATAGCTAGTCTAGTTAGGCTTTTCAGAAATAATATCATCAAGTAGGTATCCTCATGTGCAAACTCCATACACATTGTGTAAAATTATCGTATATGATCTTTGAGGGTCAGTTCTTCCATCATATTTTTCATATCTAGGAGTTTCAAAACCTATAGGAAATGGTATCATGTTTAGATTTATGTCAAATGGATAAGGACAAATTTCTTGAAGTGAGTATCTTCTAACATTTCCTCTCTGCATATCTTGAATTTGTATTTGCAGTGTTTGTATTTGTTGCATGAGAGTTGTGATAAGATTATCAACATGATTTGTTCTTGCATAACCATGATTTTGTATTCTAGGAGGATCTAGATCTCTTCTTGTATCATCTCTACCCCTTCTTGTATCTTCATTGGATTGAACGTTATTTAGAATTTCTACTTCATCCCTTTTGGGCATGTAAGTTTCCTCATTAGTTCTGGTGTTACTACGGATTGTCATGTCATTCATTTTGAGACCCAAAATATCCTCATATTTTTCATTATAAGGGGTAGGGTCACTTTTCTTTTGTGTCAATTTGTTCACATCAAAATCTTGGGGGAGTGTAGCACCAGATTTTGCTAACATTAGGAAATATTTTTCTTTTTCTCCCTCTAATAATTTCTGCATAAATTTATCGAATTGAGGATCTTTTTTGATGTCTCTAACATGTTGTTATGTTATTTCTTCTTCAACTTGTATTTCATCTTTGTGTTCCATGGTTCTATAATATTCAGTTATTTCCAATGTTTTGATTTCTCTCTCTGCAATTTTTCATCTCTGAGCTCTGGTTAAAATGAGCATACACGTGTGTTAGATATTGTGCTAGGGTTCGATTGTCTAAAAGTTGTTTTGGTAAGTGATCAACTATCGACGTAAATGTGATAGAGCAAAGTGACATGGAAAGATGGTTCAAGTGTTTAAAAGTTTACAAGTTTTTCGATCTTCGGTTTTGGAGTGCAATGATGATGATTTTGATAAAAACCAAGTCCAATAGGAACGATATATCCTACGATGTGGGACAAGGTTGTCCTGACCAAATGTTGTAGTTTCATGATAAAGGATGATAGATCCTGATGAGAAACTATGTTTTGAGTGATCAGTTTATCAAAGAGGGTGATGATGCACTTTGAGATGTTTAGATCTTGAACTTGTTGAATGTGAATACTTGAAAATCTTGAGGTGTCTATTTCTATAGTCTGATTTGACAGATGATAACTTGAACAAGTAAACCAATAAGACAATCCAAGCATAAAATGACAGATAAATAGGTGTTTATGATCACTGTAAATTGACTGAGCAAATATGTCAGTCCTGAAAAAGATGTGCAAGAAGACAACTCTGGACCAACAAAGACAAAAATTCATATGATAGTTTAAGCAGCTTCAGACGATAATACATACAGGCCCATACAACAAATTAGGAATCTCATATGACAAAGGACAAGCTCGTACGACAATTCCCACTAAGAAAAATGATAAAACAGAGGCCTCATACGACAAAACTTTCTAAACCATATGACAAACAAGAAGGATCGTACGAAAAAACACAAGCTCATATGACTCAAGACAAAACAGAGGTAAAAAATGTTGTTTGGCATAATTTTTGATCATTGAAGTTTGATGTTTTGCTTCTGTTTTCTAGTTTTAGATGTCTGATTTTCTATTTTAGGGATGAAGAAACAACAAACACGTGATATGATAAGTGACCTTCGAGCAAATTATGCTACCTAAGGAAGTTGGCTGAGAGAGAAAACCTTTTCTTGCAAACTTAGGTACACACCCAATAGCTAATCAAAATATGACCGCTGAGTCTCACACAATGGATTCTCAACACCGTATTATCTGACTCCAAACGCTAATGGGGGCACGATATGTAAACTATCCTGGGAGAGTTACCATCTCTCTTGCACAAAGATTATCAGCCTTTTGAAGGTGAATCAGGTAGCTTCTAATTTAATTGGAACTAGTAAGGGATCCGTTCGACGTGTCGGGGTATAAACTCAATTAAGAGGTCTCCTAGCCTTGAAAACCAAGGTTTGATATACCCGAAGGTATGGAGGAGAGCTGTTCCTGAGCACTACCATTGACTTGATTTTCATCAAATCACATTTATTTTATAGTGGGTTGGAGTACTTGGCGTTAGTCATTCCCACTTGGGTCATTCCCCTCTCACCGACCTTAATGGCTTAGAGTTATTAGCTAGCTCCTTGGGAGGGCATGCCTGCTAAAGATATGGACTAATGAAAGAAAAAGATGAGTCTAGCTTTCTGATCACCTAAGAAAGGTGAGAGCATACTCACCTATCATCAAAACACATAATACATGATTGTTCATTTCCATTAGCAAAAACAAGTGTTCCTAGAAAATTTAAAGAAGACATAAAGTTTGGTTGAGTCTTGCAAGGCAACCTACAAAATAGATGCATTAGTAGTCATGATGTATTTTGATGAAATGAAGTTTTGACAAGTGTAATCTTCAATAATCGTCCTGCAAAAATAGTTAGGCTGCCGAAAAACTCACAAATAGACTAGGGTTAGCATTAGTAATAATCAAATTGAAGCATGAAAACCCTAAAATGCAAATTGCTTTGAAAACATAGAAGCAGAATTTCGTATGACACTATTTACTTGATCATACGAGTACAAAATGGATCTTGTACGACAATTTAGTATCCTTAAAATCTTGTACGAGTAAGAAAGAATTATCGTATCAGTGCATAAAGGAGCTCGTACGAGGCTGAACAGGAACTCGTACAAGATTATGATTCAAACCCGACCAAAAATGAAGATTTGATGATGCTTGAGAGGCCAAAAATGAGATTTTCGGCCCCACAATGGGTGCCAAAATGTCATGCTCTGTGAAGTGTGATACCTGCAGTTGCAACACAAAACACTCAATAGATCATTACAAGCATGGTTAGCAAATAATAAGCAAACAAAGATGAACCATGATAAAGCGACCTATCACCTCCTAAGAGATGCGAGTATGGATTTGCTCTCAGATATGGATAAGCAATCCCAGTGACTTGACTACACCTAGACGGAGGATTTGAAATGATAATGATGTGCAAAGATGAGATTGATTATGCTAGATTGATCTAAGAGACTAATTAAGCTAATGATATGCATGATTAAGCTATGATGATGATGCAATTAAGCTAGAAAAGAGATTGATTAAGCTACATGATTCAACAATTATGCTAGAAAATGATCAAATTAAACTAGATCTAAGATGCAATTACTTAAAACAATAATGGTCAAATGATATGCCTATAGTAACAATGCATAAGATGAAATGAGATGGGATCCTTTATGCTCCAAAATAGGGGATATTTATAGGATTTCCAAGGTCAGGAGTGAGGTGGCAGGAATCAACAGTCAAGATTGAGTTTGAAGATATCAAGGGTGAAATTGGAGGAGGTTGGAGAAGAGGTTGGAGGAAGAGACACTTGTCATCTCTGTGGTGACAAGTGTCAAGGATCCTTCCTCATAAAAGGGCAAGTGTCCAAGAGAGGATACATGTGGCCAAAGTGCCATGTGTATCAAGAAGAAAATATCCACACCATAGGAGGTTAGGATAAGGAGGTTAGAATGTGCAAGATAGGATAGGGTTAGTTAAACCCAAGGTTAGGTGGAATGGGTTAGGTTAGAGAGATGGTTAGGCTAGGTGGTTAGAAGTTAGGAGGCATGTGGGTAATTTGAATTTAAAAATTCAAATAATAAGAAAAGACTAATTAATTCTCAACAACTCATAAATTGATTTGTTTTAATTAATTAGGGGATTAAAAGAATTGATCGAAGATGGGGGGAGGATTAATTAATTTGAATTAATTAATCAAGGGGGACTATAGAAATGAACCTATTAAATAAATCCTTAGATTTATTAATAAGTAGATGAAAGGGAGAATTTAATCAAATTGCATAATGAATTCAATTAAATTAGGAAGGGGGATTAATTAAATATTTGCTTATTTAATTAATTATCTTCAGACCATTTTTTAGGTGTATACAATTAATTTTAAAATGAATTTACATCCGATCAGTTAAACTTTAGAAAACCCCATTAGGGTTTGGATGTGTGTGATGATCTTAGAAATTTATTTTATCTTGGCAATTTTAGCAGATGATAACAGATTTAGGGTGACGTATTTAATATGAAATAGGACTTAGTTGTTTTAGGCCACAAGCAGAAGGCCATCTTGAGCCTGTTTGCTAAAGAGCTACCATCGTGGGTAGAAACCATAGAGAAAATTGTCTGGGACATTGACCCTAGAAAGGGTTGCATACCCACCAAACAGTTTACATTAAACCATAACTAGAAACCATAACTACATACTTTATGCCTTGATCCCATGTCGAAACGGGTTTCTAGGTGTCTAGGAATAGAGTTGTCCCTTTTACTCAGGCGTTTGGGGATGGGGATTAGGATTTGGTCAAGGGTGAGTTGATCAAGTTTTTCAAAGCTCCAGAAGCCCCTCAATCAAATGGTACATATGATACTAATTGGAAGATAAGATTAATTTAATGCATACTTAGAAGGAATCCTATATGGATTCGCTTGACTTCCCAAGGCTTTAGGCTAAATTCTGAGGTGGAACTCAAGCTTGTTTATGTAATTATTTTTAAACTCCTAAGGACGATGACCTCGGTACACTCCTAGTAGGGGAGTGTAGTCTTTAGAGAGTGACTCAGGACCCAAATGGTCTCGATGAGTCTAAAGTCTCTGGCCAGAGCATTTCCTATTCTTATGAATAGATGCCTACTTTGTTTGGATAGTTGCCTATCCCAAATTGGATAGATGAAACCTCCTATCTTGTACGGTTAGATTCCTAACCCATATGGTTATATGTCTTGTCCAGTATGGATAGATGCCTAACCCGTATGGTTAGATGCCTAGTCTTGTATGGATAGATGCCTAACTCGTATGGTTAGATGCCCATCTTGATTGGATGGATGCCTATCCCATTTGGATAGATGTCCCTGAGTATGTGACTGAATGAAATACAACTGAGAATAAGTAAGCAATAAAAAAAATCAGTTGAAAATTTTGGGTTAAGCTAAGTGGGTTATTACAATTACATCATTTCAACAATAAGATAATGCTTTCATTAAAAAATTTCATAATAAGATTATTTCTAAAATTACTTTGACCAATTTGATTCATTTTTAGCAAGGAGTTAAGGAAAAAGTGACTAATTTTATTGGTATATATAAGCATTTGTACTCTCAAATTCCTTATCCTATGCCTGATCATGATGTTCAAAGAATTTTTATTGCCAATTTACAAAAAGACATTAGGGATAAGCTTTTATTTTCTGAGTTTACTTCCTTTATGCAATTTCGTTTAGTGCTTCATAATTATCAGCTTCAAGTGAGTCAATTTGAATCATCTCCTTCAATGGTTCTGATTGATAAAAATGAGAGCGCTCACAATCTTTTGCAAAGTTTAAACTGAACAAAGGATACATCAATACAAACAACAACATTAATACTCAAGTGGTAACCAAAAAATAAGGTGTGACCCCTTTATCCAAATACTTTAGAAAAGAATTTACACCTCTTTCTAAGTCTTCACATAGTATAATGTCACGATTGATAAATAATAATGTGTTCAAACTTCCTCCCATCAAGCCAATTGATATCTCAAAATATTTGCCATCTTATCATGATCCCAAAGTGTTTTTCCAATATCAGTGTCAACCCAGTCATGATACTGAGAATTTTAATACCTAAAGGAGTAAGATTCAAGATTTCATTGATAATAATACCATATTTGTAGCTAATGTGAATGACAAAGGAAACAAATCCATAGCTCCTCTTAATTAAAATCTCCAAATATTCACTAATCCTTTTCCCTCCCACTCTACTAGTCTTGTTGAATTTGAATCTCTTACTTTTTCTCCTAATGACCTTGGAAGCAAGTCCAACAATTTTATAAATCTTTTTGACAAACCTACACCTCCTAAGGACCTATGCATTACCTTTTATCCTAGTGAGACTATTGTTGCACCTGATGGCCCATTGTATATCTCTGTGAAGATCAAAGAGAAACTCTCATGAGGAGTGCCCATTGATCGGATGTGTATGGTGAATGTGATTACTAAAGAGTATCTTTACATTTTACAATTACATCAAGTAACATATGATGAATATAATGTAATGGTCAAGGTGTATGATGGTTTCTCTTTCCCTACTATTGGTTTTATTACTATACCCTTTGAGGTTGGTACTAAGTGCTTAGATGTGACTTTTGCTATCATTCCTACATCAAATCAATTTTATGTGAAGTTGGGACATCCTCGACTCTCTTCCATGAAAGTGATCCTTCTACTATTCATAAATGTGTAAAATTCCCTCATAATGGCACTATTATAACAATTAATCATAGCATGTACCAACCCACGATGAAGCATAAAAAAATGACCCTTCATTACTTTTGGCCTAAACAACTTGAGCCTCTCAAGCCTTGAAATGATACTTTTTTCTATCTTATCAAAAGTGGAAGAACGAGATGATCTTATCCTTGAGTAATCCTAGAGACCCTATACATATTCCTCCTTCTCATGATTGATCTGGTATCCTTCCCACACCTTTTATTCTTCATATATATGTTGCAGTCCCACCTCCTACATCTTAAAAAGGAAAGTGATCAACATCTTCTATGTCCCAACCTAATGTGGTTTCTTTCCTTCCTCGTCCTTCAATGGAAGAAAAGAAGCCTATGACCATTGATACTCAACCTTCACAACCTTTGACTAAAACTAATATAAATTGTTGTGCAAGAGAACGTCGATGGAGATGTCATTCTAAGGCTGGTCAACTCAATCCCCAAAAAATTTCCTCCCCAAATATACCAAATGTTGACATGTTTTGTCCAGTCTTTTCCTCATCCTAGGGATGAAGTTCAACCAAAATCACCAAGATTAAAAATTCTTAATAAAAATGATGGTCCATGCTCTTTTTGTGTTAGAGATCCTATTTTTATTAATCTAGATGATGAAATGGATGATGCTGTTTTTCATGCTAACAATGTTGATTCTGATGATTTTGATGATATGTATGAGCTTGTTGATGTTAGTAATGGTTTATCTTCACACTTTTCAAAAGCATTAACCCTAGCTCCTAGTGACAAAAAAAGTGACTCATCATTAGAGTATGACACTTGTTTGGAACTTCTAGTAGCTCCATCTATCATGATCAAAGTTGCTCCTCTTGCATCTTGTCCACCTTCCATAAACAATTTTCAAAAAGATTAGGAGGCAAATGATTTGCTTGATTAGCTTCATTCGTGTCGTAGATCCTCTCTTACTTGTTCGTATTGTGTTTTCCCCATGATGTGGTTTTTGTGTTTTGTTAGGTTCTCTTTAGATGACCCTTGTTACTCCATTGGTGTAAGGTATTAAAGAGGTTGAATCTATTGTGACATTCTTCTATTTATATATCAATTCTTCTATATGTTGTCCCTTGTGCTGTCTACTTGGGAACGATGCAAAGCATTGAGACTTGTTTTGGTCTATTCCATGTTGACTGAAAAGACATATGTTCCCTTCTTCCGTTGTTCTTGTGGTTCCACTATCTTTGGGAAATGATGTCAATTCAATGCAAATATTCATTATATAAATTATTTATCATAAGAGCATATTGACCCCAGAGTTGGTGGATCCCTTATGCATTTTTATGTTTTGTTACCATTATCCTTTGATTTGTCCTTTCTTAGGGGCATCTCATTGTGGTAATGTGCTTGTCTTTTGGATGCATACTACCTTAAAGAAGTTTCTCTCGATAAGACACATGCAATCGATTTAACGTGGGGGCATACACTTCGCTCAATTTTACACTTTATGCACACACCATGATGTGTCTTGATACTCAAGTTACTTTGAAAACTAAGCCTTTTTCTTTGTAATTTGGTATTTTTCTTTTTTCATGACTCGTAGTAAGCAAACCTTACTAGGCTAGTAGTCATAATTATCTCTCTCTTTCCTCTATCTTATGATGTCCCTTTTATTTGATATTGAAGTAGTAAGATCCTAAAGTCCCTAGGGGCTTAGTGTGTATTGTTTCTTTGATGTCTTGATGAAAGTTTTCACTATAGATCTTTGTACTTTATCATGAGTATGGTTAGTCTCATACTCTTGCTAAAGTGGAGGCTCAATGTAGCATCCTAAATTGTACTCTCCTACAATTTAGTCCTCACTTAGGGTTCACTTTGGCATTCCATTCTCCAAGGCATGATTACAAGAATGATTATGCTCACACCACCTATTCGTCTCACATTTTCACCACATTTCCAGTTTGACTCTCTGATTAGAGTCCTAATTTGTAGGACTAGGACATTCCATGCCTTGGTCCTAAAATATGACCAGGATGTACCATTCCCTAGTCCTAAATTAGGACCAAGGCATATATTCCCTGGGCCTCCTAATCAAGCCCCAATTTGGTCCCACTTAACAATCACCTAATGAGAGTAGGAAATTAGATTTCATGTCAGCTTAGGTCAAAAATTTAATTCAATTTTTGACAAGAAAATATAAAAGGATGTCTACCCCTCTCATTTTAAACATAATTTGAATTCCTAATCAACTCAAGAGAGCAAAAATGAGATCCTAAATTCAAGTGAGCAAGCAATGAGTCTTCTATCAAGCATTGAAGCAAAAGTGAAGTGAAGATTCAAACATTAGAGATGACATTCATGTTGTATGCTTTATGAAAACAACCTACATGAAAACTTAATCCCTTGGTGGCAATAAACAAAACTTCATTAAAGGTATATCATTAATGTTTCATTCATTCTCAGCCTTTCCCTAAAAAAAAGTATTTTATTGCAATACTTCATTTAAATTTTCAATTAAATTTTGTGATTAATTCCAAAACCGGGGTTTGACTTAAGGAAAAAACCCATTCCCAACAAATTTCCCTATTTCACTTTGTGCATGAACATGTATAGAGCTACGTTCTAGAGGATTGATAGGAAACATAGAGATAATCAGGTTCAACTTTTGACCATGAGAATTCCAGAGGACCATGGCAAATTGATACTACCTAGCTCTGAAAAATCAAGCCAAACTTTTGGGAATAGATCTCAATCATCTTCTTCTACTTAGATCTAGGTTGGTAGCTTCGTACGACATCTGTAGCTTGTTGTTTCTGTCAAACTAGTTTGACAATTCACTATCTTTCCCATTCTTCCATAATTAAAATTGATTCAACTCAAGGAGGAGAAAACTCTATCCTAAGAGGATGAAATCTAATCAGAATCTTGGTCTATTAAGACTAGATCTATTAGATTACTATCTTCCCTATTGTGTTGGTTAATTAGGTCTTTTAGCAGTTTTATTATATTAATTTATGCCTAACTCTAATTTTCACCACCACACTTGTCCTACATACAATATTTCTGTGAAAAGAAGTTGTATAATTAAGGCTTCCTAAGGTTTAATTACTAAGGATAAGGAGCCTAATTTGGATACCTTATTTTATGAGAATATTGGTGCTTCCTCTAACCCAACAAATGATATCAGTTATCCCCATTCTCCTCATAATTCTCATAATATGGATGAATCACTAACTAGGGTTATTGTTGACCAATTGGAGATGATTGACAATGCATTTGAAAATATTCAATAATGGATGATTCAACAATACCTAAAAAGTGAGGCAATCACATTGATTGAAAGATTAAAAAGAATGGTGCAAAGTGATTAAATTGGTGTCAATTTGTTGTGTAGCCTTGTTCATATTGTTGACACTAATATTATGCCAATTAAAAGTTGTTCCAAAGTCCTTGGTTACTCTCAACCCACTAGTCAAGCTAATCATTCCATCCATATGCCTACATCCTTGCCTAAGGTTCCTACATATACATCTTCTATCATGAATAATTACACATAAAGTGTTAATCCTACACATGTTAGTCATGGGGGAAATCCTTTTAATTAATATTCTTATATCCCTCCTACGAGTCTTCCATTTGTGTTCCAATCATCTCCCATACCCACATATCATAGTGTTCCACTTCCTTATTCTTAAGCTCCACCCACATACAACAATATTACTCCTCCATCACAATCCAATATGTCCAATTTCAATCCTTCTACAAAATCAACCATTAACAACTTAGCCCAAACTGTTACATTCCTACAACAACAATTGGCTTTTATACTCAATTTAAGTTCAATGTCCCTACATTTGATGTAGAATTCTCATTATACAATGACATTGTCCATGTTATCCCTCCTAATCATATGGAAATACCTCAATTGGAGTAATACAATGGAAAAGATGACCCCTTGACTCATGTAAAAACATTTCAAACTTTGTGTAGTGATTTTGCTCAGGACAAAAGACTTATGGCTAAATTTTTTACTATAATCTTTAGGGATAAAGCTTTGCATCGATATTGTTCTTTGTCTCCTTATTCTATCACTTCCGTTCAACAATTGGCTAATGCTTTTATTCAACAATTTCAAAATAATATTGGTCCTAAGATTACTTTGACTGGTTTGATTCATTGTAAGAAAGGAATTAAAGAAAAAGTGACTGATTTTATTGGTAGATATAAACATTTGTATTCTCAAATTGCTCATCATATGCCTGGTCATGATGTTCAAATTTTTTTTATTGCTAATTTACAAAAAGGAATTAGAGATAAGCTTCTATTTTTTGAATTTACTTCCTTTACGCAATTATGCACAATGCTTCATAACTATCAGCTTCAAGTGAGTCAATTTGAATCACCTCCTTCAATGGCTCTAATTGATAAGAATTAAATTTCTCAACAATATTTTGTGGAGTTTAAACCTAAAAAATGATACATTAAAATAAATAACAACTTCAATACTCAAGTGGCAACCATGACATCATGTGTGGCCTCTTTATCCAAATACTTTAAAAAATATTTAACTCATCTTTCAGAGTCCTTGCATAGTATAATGTCTAGGTTGATAAATTATAATGTGTTTAAAATTCCTCCCATTAGACCAATTGAATCTTCTAAACCACTGCCACCCTATCATGATCCTAAAGCCTTTTGTCAATATCATCATCAAACTAGCCATGCTATCGAGAAATGTTATACTTTGAGGAGTAAAATTCAATGCTTCATTGATAATAATACTATATCTATAGTTGGTGTGAATGACAAAGGAAACAAATTCATAGATCCTCCTAATCAAAATCACCAAATGTTCACCAATCCTTTTCCTTCTCACTCTACTAATGTTTTTTGAGTTAGAGTCTCTTGCCTTTTCTCCTTATGACCTTGGTATAGAATCTAATAATTTTGTGAATATTGTTTACAAGCTAACACTTCCTAAAGACATATGCATTAATCTTAGTGAAACTATTTTTGCACCTAATGGCCCATTGTATACTACTACAAAGATCAAAGAGAAACTCTCACGAGGAGTTCTCATTGATCCAATGTGTATGGTGAATTTGATCATTGAAGAACATCTTTACATTTTACAATTACATCAAGTAACATATGATAAATCTAATGTTATGGTCAAGGTGTATGATGGTTTCTCTTGTCCTACTATTGGTTCTATTACCCTTCCTGTTGAGGTTAGTACTAAGTGCTTAGATGTGACTTTTTCTATTATTCCTACGTCGGGTCAATTTTATGTGAAGTTGGGATATCCTTAGCTCTCTTCCATGAAATCTATCCCTTCTACCATTCATAAATATTTCAAATTCCCTCACAATGGCACTATCATAACAATTAATCATTGATTACTTTTGTCCTAAATAACTTGAGCCTCTTAAGCCTTGAAGTGATTCCCTTTTTATATCTTATTAAAAGTGGAAAAATGAGGATCATATATTTGAGTAATCCTAGACCCTAGACCCATTTCTCCTCCTCATGATGGACTTGGTTATCCTTCCTATACCTTCTAATCCTCCCAATATGTTGCAGTCCCGCCTCCTACATCTTACAAGGGAAAGCACTCAGAATCTCCTATTTCTCAACCTAGTAGGGTTTCTCTCATTCCTCCTTTAAAAGAAGACAATATGCCTATGTCTATTGATCCTCAACCTTCACAAGTCTTAGATAAAACTAAAATTAACCATTGTGCAAGAGAACGTTGATGAAGACATCATGACAAGGCTCATGAACTTGTTTCCCAAACTATTTCCTCCTCGAAGACACGAAATATTGACATGAACTGATTTGTCTAGCCTTCGTCTCACCCTAGGGAGGAAGTTCAACCTAAATCACCAAGATTAAAAATGCTTAATAAAAATGATGGTTCATGCTCTTTTTGTATTAGTGAATCCTATTTTAATTAATCTAGATGATGATATGGATGATGATGTTGTTCATGCCAACATTATTGATCCTAATAATTCTGATTATATGTTTGAGCTTATTAATGTTATTCATGACCTATCTTCACATCTTTCAAAAGCATTCACCCTATCTCCTTGTGACAAACAAATTGACACATCCTTAGAGCATGGTCCTTGTTTGGAACTTGAAATAGCTCCATTTACCATGCTCGAAGTAGCTCCTCTTGCATCTTGTCCACCTTACAAAAGTACTTTTTATCAAGAATAGGAGGAAAATGATTTGCTTCATTCATGTTGTAGATCCTCTCTTGTTTGTTTGCTTGTTCGTAATGTGCTTCCCCTCTTGATGTGTTTTGTGTTATGTTAGGTTCTCTTTAGATGATCCTTGTTACTCTATTGGTGCAAGGTAATAAAGAGGCCGAATTTGTTGTGACATTATTCTATTTGTATCTCAAATAATCTATATGTTGTCTCTTGTGTTTGTTATTTTAGGTTTTAGGCAGATCTGGAGCAAATACAAATTAACAATTATATGCAGATTTAATTATAGAAAGATGAAGAATCATACACAACACAAAACACAAAGATTTAATGTGGTTCACCCAAGATGGGCTACATCCACCAGAGAAACAACCATCCAATCTTTTCTTATTATCCAATAAATCAGTACAATAACATTACAATGCCTTATACATTCTAGTCGCTTCTAACAAGCAATTTTAGGGCAACATACAAAGTCGGCTAACAAAATTAAACCTAACCCTAAAATAATATTCTTGTATTCTTGTACACATATTCTTATATTCTCCTATTCTCGTACATGTACAAGAATCTTGGGGGGAGCCTTCGACTCCCAAATAATCCAGCCCTTTGGGATGACACATCCACCCAATGAGTGTACAATACTTGCATAATCAGTCACGACATACCAATAATCTCCCACTTAGAGACTTATCAGGCTCCACACAAAACAACTTACTTGGGGATGATGCAAAGAGTTGAGATCTCTTTTTGTCTCTTCCATGTTGACTCAAAAAGACACATTTCTCTTCTTCCATTATGTTTGTAGTTCCACTACCTTTGGAGGATGAGGTAAAATTTAGTACAAATATTCATGATATGCATTATTTATCATAAAAGCATGTACTGACACCAAAGATAATGGATCCCTCATGTACTTTTATGTTTTGTGACCATTATCCTTTGATTTGTCTTTTCTTGGGGGCATCTCATTGTGGTAACATTCTTGTATTTTGGATGCATGCTACCTTAATGAAATTGCTCCCGATAAGGCATATGAAATCACTTTAATGTGGGGGAATACACTCTACTCAATATTACACTCTATGCAGACACCATGACATGTTTCGATACTCAAGTTACTTTCCAAATTGAGCCTTTTGCTTTTTAATTTGGTATTTTCCTTTTCTTTTTCATCTCATAGTAAGCAAATCTTATTACGCTAGTAGTCATGTTCACTATCTATTTTCTCTTTCTTATGATGTTCCTTTTATTTTGATATTAGAGTAGTTATATCTTCGAGTCCCCGAGGGCTAGCGCGTCTTGTCTCTTTGATATCTTGATGAAAGTTTTCAATGAAAACCTTTGTACTTTACCTTGAGTATGCTTAGTCTCATACTCCAGCTAAAGTGGGGGCTCAATGTAGCATGCTAAATTGCACTTGCCTACAATGCTTTCCTCATTTGGACCTCACTTTAGCACTTCATCTTCCAAGGCTTGATTGAAGTGTTGATTCTTCTCACATAACCTCTCAAACATGCTTTTCCACTATCTTCATAGTCTCATTCAAAATAAAGAGCCCTAATTTCCATGACCATGGCGTTGGGAACCTTGGTCCTAAATAAAGACCATGGTGTCCAATGCCATGGTCTTCTTAAAAAGCACTTAATTTGGGGTCTTATAAGGGTCACATAATTTTAGCAAGGACCTAGATCCCATGTCATCTTGTGTCAAAAATTCAAAAAAAATTTTGGACAAGCAAGTATAAAAGGGGGCCTTCTCCTCTCATTTTGAACCTAATGAATTGAAATCAAGATCTACACTCTAGAAAATTCAAGTGAGCAAGTAATCAGTCTCTCATCAAGCATTGGAGCAGAAGTGAAGTCAAGTTTCAAACATAGAAGATGACATCCATGATCTATGTTTTATGAAGACAACATACATGAAAACCTAATTCCTTTGTGAAGGTCAAACAAAACTTCATTGAGGTATATCATTAGCATTTCAACCATTTTCAACCTTTCCCTAAAAAAGAAAGTATTTACTGCAATCTTTCATTTACATTTATCAATTCAATTTCATGGTTAATTCCAAAACTAGGGTTTGACCTAAGGCAAACCCCCATTCCCAATAATTTTCCCTTTCTCTCTATGTGCAGGAACATGTACATAGTTGTACTTGGGAAGATCAACAAAATTCGCAATGACAAATAGGTTTAGCTTTCAACAACAAAAACTTGGAGGACCATGTCTAATTGATACTACATGTTCCCGAAAAATCAGACTAAACTTTTGAGAGAAAATTCCAGAAACTTATTGTTACCTTTTAGGCCAAAAATAGTCTTCTAATGAGTTATAGGTTTTATTTTAGAAGTTAAGGGAGTTTTAAGTAGCTAAGAAGATCAAGGTATTAATATAACACCTTAAATGTTATAAGGATGTCATCTTAAGAATATAAATTCTTTTGTTTAAAAATTTCCCTCCCACGTTGAAAGAACAATAAGTGTGTATTTTGTAAGAGGAGGGAAATTAAAGTTTAAATTTCAAATTTCATGGGGAACTTCATGTGCTTTTAGGGTTTTCTTAAGTTTACCCTAGTTATATGTTTGTTGCTAACATTTCACGACCAAGAAAAGAGAATGGAATTCTTCTGTGTAAGCAACAACATGAAAACCCACTACAAACTGTTACATTGCCAAAGAAGCCGATAAGAGACAGTAATCTAAATCATGCAATGAGTCATGCACGAGAGAAGCAATCTTGAAGACAATGAGTAGTCAAGTGGTCATTCAAAAGGTTTGGGAATATGATATAGTTCAATGAATGTGAAGGTGTGAAAAGGTTGAGTAGACACAAAGATCACTATAGTTTTCTCATTCAAAGACGATGCATGCACATCTCACCAAATAGGTCTTCTTCCTTCTCAAAACCTTTCTTTTTCCTCTTATGAAGAAAAAAGGTCATTATCAAATGTTTAAAGAGTTTATTTATCCTTCTTTTGAAACAAAGTCTTAGTATGAACAGATCCAATAGCAAATACAAAATCTTTGAACTGTAATAAGCCATAATAGAAAAGGTTTTTGTTATTATTGTAAGATTTTCAATCCAAAACCTTAAAAACAAACCCCTTATGATAAAGCATGTCACAAGGTGAGAGGAATGGTGTTCACAACCCATAGCTCATGGTTTTGTTGACAACACATAGAGTCTAGGGTCATTAGGGATAAGTGGCTAGAAAATGCAGCCACAATATTCAAATAAAGCCATTTTTATAGCAATTATGCTTCAAGATAACAATGAACAACAACAAATCCCATGATAGAGTATGTTCAAAAGGGCTCTCATGACCATATGAAATAGAGAAACTAGACAATAAATCCCATGACAATGGTGGTAAAATATAATGGTGTGATAGTCCATAGGAAAATAGAGCATAAGTTGACAACACATAGTATGATATTGCAGTAATAAAAAAAATTACAGGAGATATTAGTCATTGACAGGTCACTGATTGCATTTATAGAGGAATACAATATGAGATAATAGTCCATCAGTTGTTAGGAGAGAAAGGGGTAAAATAAACTTTGAATAAATATAAGCGCTTCCAAGAGTTTTACTTGCTCATAAGAAGATAATTATTCAATCATTAGTCACTCAAGTCAAAAGACTCATTCAAATGAAATCAAGAGACACTCACAACAAAAAAAATATCAAGTCAACATGAGCATTCAAAAGGAATTTTGTCAAGAGAAGCCAAGAAGGAATACATTTGAGGTTTCTAGAGTCATGATCATGATGACAAGTAA
This sequence comes from Cryptomeria japonica, assembly GCF_030272615.1. Classification (NCBI taxonomy): domain Eukaryota; kingdom Viridiplantae; phylum Streptophyta; class Pinopsida; order Cupressales; family Cupressaceae; genus Cryptomeria; species Cryptomeria japonica. The sequence goes on from NC_081415.1 coordinate 429,741,605, forward strand.
AAAATATCCCACCTCATTGAAGAGTCTCAAAGCTAAGATACAACCAAATAATGATGACAATGTTGACAAAGTTGGTGCTTTGCTAGAGCTAACTACATAAGACAACTTACAAAATAATGATGGCAAACTAAGAACAACAACATTCACTATTATAGGACATGAATAATAGTCATATAAATGATAGTATTTTGCATCAAAGAAGGATAGTCATCGTGACCAAAGCAATAATTGTGAAAAGGGTCAAAATGAATCCAAGACATAGAGGTCATGAGGAATATTTACATGTTCATTGCAGTAGAGAAGGTATGATAACAACCATCATCAAGAAGCCCCAATGACTGAGTTTTGAGTGGCAGGGATAAGAGTCAAACCACAATGACAACCATGGTTATTTCTATCATAGAACTCATAAGGCATGTAGATTGTATGTTGAAAGAATGTGACAAAAGCAGCCTATCAGGACTCAATCCTTAACTAGGACAACAAGAAAGATAAATAAAAAAACACTCAAAAGAGAAAGCAATAGTATGTTCTAAGAAGAAGAAGAAGATGGCCAAAATGAATAGCACCATGAACAAGATAAACTGTTCACAACAAATAAGGCATCACAAGCCAAAAAATAAATGAAACTCCTAAAGATTAGTATAGAGTAGTAAGGTCTCTTGAAGAAGTTACAATGAATCATAGAAGGGAAATATTTCACTCACAAAAGCTATTGTTCATGGTTCTATAAGAACAGAGGATGAGCATGACTTTGTAACCTAAAAAATAGTGTGAAAATTTGATATTTTAAAGAGATAAAACAAAGGTACATGAGAAAATAAAGGTTTGCAAAAAAAGACAATTATCATTAATGATATTTGTGTGTTATAGACACAAATAGAGATAGGTTGTGATATCATGGACATCCATAAAGATCAAGGGTTATGAATGTCATTTGTAAACTTGTCACAACAAAAAGGGTAAGATATTTGTAGCACTAGCATAAGAACTCTTTAGTGACATGACAATCCAATACCACATTAGTACAAGGATAGAAGGTAGTGCACTCATCAAATTCATGAGGATCCATAGCAGTCTTAGAGAGCTTCAGTGAATCAAAATTAGAGGATAAAGTCTGTTATAGAGATGAAAGCTTTGTATACACTGGTGATCAAGCACAATGGATATATACAAAAATACAAGGCTTAAGAGTCAAGATTCCATTTACAACAAACCATTAAAGAAACATTCAAACCCTTGACAGTACCCTAAAGTGGTCTAAAGATATTCAAAGGAGGGTAGTAAGAATCAAAGGACATTGTATAGTTCTTTTGACAATGAATTGAGACTTTTAGAGTAGTCACCAAATGGAAGATACATGATGTCTTTATCATGGCCTTTATGGTAATGGAAGGAAATGAAACCTCAAGGAAACAAACAACCCCACTTAAAGTGCATAAAAGGATAAGCAAGTATTTGTAGCATACCATCATCATAGTTCTTTGATAGAAAAAAGACAATGATCATAGGTAAGATCAAGGTAGTCCTAAGGGTGAAAAGAAGACAATAGAGATTATCAAAGAAGTTAAAAAAAATATGGCTATAATACAATAATGGATGAAGCCCCATACCCAACCTTGATCAAGGCAAATAGTGTCATATAATAGAGAGAGTCACTATACAAATATTGGATAGTCAACATGGTGCAAAATCAATCCATACAAATGGACACCAATAAGCAAAGACAACAACTGAGTGTTAAAGCAGAAATCTACAATGAAATAGTGATAGTCATGATACAAGGAAAGTTGGTATCAAAGGAATTTGATGGTAAAAATTAAAAGACAATTTAGAATATATCCTAGTAGAGATTCAAAGCTTCATGAGTAGCAAAAGATGTGTAGAGAGATAACATTTGCAGAGGTCTCTATCATGAAAGGAAAATGGACAAAGATGGGCCTAAGCCTATACCAATCAGAAGCTACAAAGATACAAGATATTAGTCAATAATGATAGGGATAAATATCACAGTATCCTTGATCATATTTTACTTTCATATCTTCATGTTCAAAAATCCACCTTGTGATATCCCTTCATCCTTGGAATCATGACTAGTACTAAACAAAGATAAAATAATCAGAGATAAGTACAAGTACAAGTTTTTATGCCATGTGACACTTTGAGAATCAAACAAAAGGGTAACACCATGCCAATAAATCCAAGAGTCAGTTAAGGAAGCAATGGTCAGGTTTTAAATTCATGTTACAATTTGAGGCTTCAAAGGAAGGATTTTAGCAGCAAACAAAACAATTATCATTAGTTTGAAGCTACATATAGGTGACACATGAGTCAAGATAACTTTTGAAGCAATAAACCTTTAGTTAGCAATAGTTCTCACCCCCATTTTGCATGCTTTTCAATTAATTTTTACCCAAGCAAATTCATCATGCAAATTGGAGCTTAAACCAAGGTGGAAGCAACTAACTGAGTTGGGTTCAAAGACAACATGCTGATCAGAGTAGTAGTTCAGGTTCAAACACATCTTTCAATTAGAAGAAGCTCCTCTTTTCTATAAATTCTTCCTTTCCTCTCTCTTTTTGGTTAGTTCTTTTCTTTCTTGTAGCATGTATTGTATCTTTTTCAAAGCTCTTTCAAGTTGAAGAATAGTATTTGTAACTCAGATTTTTAGATCTATGCTGTAAGAAGACTCCTTTATTTCAATAAATCGACAAGTTTTTCCTTCTCAAATCTATGTTTTGTGTGATTAATGGATGATTTGATGTAATTGTTGTCATTTGATATACAAAATCCTTGAATTATGTTTCATTTTTTAACCTTGATATGGAATGTTCAAAACCTAGGTAGGTTATAGGCTGTATTGAAAAAATCATTTGTTCTAGTTATGAAAGCATTTAGTTTTCCTTTGAAGAACCTGAAAAACAATCTTCTTAGAAAACACTATTGTCAAAATTTGAGTAAAGCTGAGTTGTGTATAAAGAAAGTTGGCTTTGAGAGCAACTGTGATTTTAAATCAATAAGTAGGTCTAAAGAACATTTGATGCATCATCTCTTAGGATAGTTTTTTCTGTTTCAAGAAATCCTTCTATCCTTTTCCCATTAGGAAAGTTAGTTTATAGGAGGTCCATTAGGATAACTAGCTTGCTATAGAGATTCACCTTCATTTTGAGAAACCCATATAGAATTGAAGGTGTTTCCATGTTTCACAGGGTTGCAAGTTTTAGACTTAGCATTCAAGGTGCTATCCTTCACAACGACACTTATTTGCCTAGATCCACATCAGTTTCTCTGTGGGACATCTGCAACTTACTATTTTTTATAACAATACTTCAGTTATCACCTATTTTCCCCTAATCATCAAACAATTAAATCAATTTAATTTGTAGAAAAGAGAAAGACCCTGCAAGAGACCTGGAATCTGACCAGAATCTCAGTGTTCTAAGGCTTGATCTATTAGATTCTTTCTCCTTCCAAATGTAATAATTAATTAGGTCATTTAGTGGTTTTATTATCTTAATTCAACCCTAACCCTAAATTTTCCATCCATTACAGGTTTGTACCCAACTTTGTTGAGAATACAAAAGCTCTTTCTAAGGAGTTGAAGAAGGGCTAATCTTCTAGTTGGGACAAGGAATCAATTGATTCCTTCATAAATATAAGATACAATTAAGAAATCATAAATAGTAGCAAGTCCCGATTATTCCAATCCTTTCTATTTATTTTATTTGACTTTATTTTATAATATTGATATTATTCTACTATGGAAAATGCTTAAGGATATGAACAACCAATAGTTTCTTTTAGCAAATCCTTGAGAGATGTTGAATTGAATTATTCCATAATGGAAAAAAATGCCTATCCTCTTGTTAAGGTTGTCAAAAATTTTAGACTATACCTTGTAGGCGCCAAGATCACAACTTTTGTGCCACACACAACTAATAGGGATGTCTTTGTGCAACAAAAAACATTGGGAAAAGGGTGTATTTGGATCAACAAGAGCCATAAGTATGGCATGGACGTTCAAACCACCAAGATATTCAAAGGTCAAGGCCTAGCAAAATTAATGGCTAGAGAGAGTTTACAATCTTTTGAAGTTCATCAGGTGAACTGTGAACCATCTTTGTTTTTATGTTAGTTGAAGGATTGTCCTTGGTATAAGGATATTAAATTTTATTTAAAAAAGTTCAATTGTCCATTTGAGCTAAATGCCAAGAAAAGGAGAAAATTGAATTTTGAAGCTCAAAGTTATCTTTTTATTGAGGTTCATTTAATATGGAGAAACCTTGATGGTTTGCCTATACAATGTTTACATAAAGAATAGTCTATAAGTGTTGATGAGGAATGCCGCCAAGGATTGTGCAGTAGGCATTATATATAAAATACCATTTCTCCTAAGATTATGAGAGTGGTTTACTGGTGTCCCACATTGTTGATGGATGTGGTCAAGTTGTAAAAGGGTGCAATGCTTGACAAAGGTTTTCTAGTAAGTTAAAATTTGCAGAGTACTCTCCCTCGCTACTATTTTAGTAGAGGATCCTTCTAGCAATGGGGTATTAATTTCATAGAGGATATATATAACTAGCAAAAAATATAAATAGTTATTACTAACCACTGATTAACTCACCAAATGGGTGGAGGAAATTCCCACAAAGAGTACAACTTCAAAGGTTATAAATGAGGTTGTACTCAACACTATAATCACTAGTTATGGGATACCATCAATGATTGTTATTGATAATGCAATGTGTTTCAAATTTAAGGAATTCATCAACAAGTGTTCACAATATAGGATTACTTTAACACATTCATCAAACTATTATCCATGGTAAAATTGACAAATTGAATCAAGCAACATATGCATTAAGAAAATCATGAAGAAAAGTTAGGATACAAACAAGAAGAGGTAGGATAATAAGGTAAATTTTGTTATTTGGGAAGATAGGATAACTTACAAGAGGGTTATTGGGACGAGTCTGTTTAAACTAGTGTATGGTATTGAAGCCAAGTTCTGAATCAGAGTTGTGTTACTAGTCTATAGGAATCTAAGAACAAATTGAAAGGGAACTAGAATATGTCATATCTCAAAGAATACATGACTTGACTAAATTGGAAGAAGATGGGAGGGTTCCCATGAGAGGAATTTGTTGAGACTACAAAATGTGAATTACCTCTTTGATAAGATGGCTATTAAGAGAGAGTTTCAAATGTGGATCTTTTCCTTGCATGAAATTTTAGGGCATAAGACAAAGAAAACATGGACAATTTGATGCCTTATGGGTTATGCCTTATCAAATTGCTATAGAATGTAGCTGAGAAAATTGCTTCCTGTTAACCCTACTTTTTGAGGAGTGAAAATTGTTTTGGCTTTGAAAGAGAGTAAAATGACTCGGGCGGACTTCATTATTGAATGCACCCTTATTTGTCCTTGTGATACATAATGTGATAACTGTATTATACAATCGAGTTTGAAATATAGATTGCGGGTTTGCACGGCATGGAGGTAAGACACTTCAAAGAATGGTTTTGAAATTCTTACACTAGAAGCGACTCACTTTGGAAATGTACACCATCGGTGGTTTAAGCCGACAGTTAACCAAGTGTTAGTGGTAGGTTGGTAGAACAATCAAAGCGTCCATATCCACCAAGTTCAGAAAGTGAGTTGATTGTTATTGCCAAGTTGGTAAATGACATAAGTAACTGATATGTTTTCATGCAAAGTTTTGACAACTTCTTCATTGGTAAGTTGGTGGAGTTCATATATATATAAAAAAAAGAGAGAACAAACTAATTCACTTTATTTCAATATCCCACTGCAACTTGTGGATGGAGATTAAACCATCGATAGATAAAGATCCAATTATCATTAATGAAGTGTTGATGGCCAGATTATCGCTAAGTTGAAAGCATCAAATTACCAATATGTTTCTTCGCATAACGTGGGAAAATTTGAAGTTGTATTGACCCCTCATGATAAATGTAAATAACTTAGCAATCGCCTCCATGCACCGGCAAGTTAACAAGATACCAATAGCTAAGTTGCTGTTCTTATCGACAAAGGAGAATTTTAAAGGAAGAAGACCAAGAATCCCACGTGGTGCATATATCATGCTTTAAGAAGAATAGCCACGGTTTTGCTTCATTATTGTTGAGTTGGTGGGAAGCATCAAATTACTGATACATTCCATTCCTACGTACAACGTGGAAAAACTTGAAGTCATGTAACTATTTCATTCACCGGTGAGTTGGCCAACCTTAACAAGATGCCAATACACTTCAATTCCTCTCTATTCTCATCGGCAAAGACAATGCCTTCCCCTTGAACATCCATCTGGCGGATTGAATACACCACGTGGCTGGTGAAAGATAGCAAAATCAGTTTTATAACTACTTCCACCATTTGTTTTGCATGCCGATAGATATGCATGCACTATCGTGCTCTCTAACTCCACTCGCAGGTATTGAATATGAAATGTTTAAATGCCTTGTATTCTGTAGATACATGGTATGTGTGTCAGATGGCTCCTTTCACGCAGATGCAACTGGCGGGTGCTAGTTGATATTTGACTAGTTTCTAAGTCATTTCCTTTTCTTCATGACAAAACGTTAGAGATATCTTGCCATTCTTGGTAGTATTGTTTTTGTTGATACGTATTAGTGCTGCCAATTATATAAGATTTTACAGTTACAAATGCTCTGGTCGACATACATACAAAAGACGACAAGGTGTTTTAGGTAGAGGATTTCGATAGAAGCAGGGTACGACAATAGTGGATCCGGATGTAGAGTCATCGGTAACAAAGGCAAAGACACTTCCTCAAATAAATGTGGTTGCAACACAGAATGAATCAGTTGAAGAGGTTTTAGAAGCTTTCAAGTTTGTAAAACGTACATCCAAACATAAAGAATGGGTATACATGATTACATTCTACACTCGCAGAGTAATGTATTATAACAAAGTTTTAAAGACTTCCTTGTAAATAAAGAGGAACTTGTGTGAGTTTTAGTTCAAATTGATATCATTCATGCATTGAAGAAGACTGGGTCAGTTTACTTCAAAACCTATGCTAGCTATCTCAAGGAGCTTTAAATATGTTATAAGTATCCTTTTCAAATACAGATTGAAGAAGGAGTTGTGTTAGATATCATGAAATACAAGGCTCAAGAGTATGAGTATGCCCCGATGATCACCACCATGATTCTAGAGGTTCATGATACCAAGATTGGGCACATAAATTTGTAGGAGATCAAAAAGTTCTTCATGGAAGGTGACAGATCAAAATTGTCTTGTAGAGTGGCAAGAAGTGGCTTGATTGAAGCAACATGTTTTCCCATCTCAATTCAATGTACAGATTTGGTGCTAGAATGCTCAAAAAGATATAATCCTGATGCAAGAGAGATAAGAGCTGCAGATGGATCTTTAATGGCCAAACTAGAAAGAATTTCAATAGCTATTATTCTTCGTTTGCCATATAAGGAAAAGTTCACTCACATCGATAAGAAAAAAGCATATAAATACTTCAGCGACAATAGAAGCAAATGCCTCAACAATCTGGCTAAAGAATGGATGGTTGCACCACGAGGAGGATAGCCTCAGCTTCCAAAAACACTCCATCATTCTCTTTTCATCAAAGAGATTTGTTACTTGATTATCTTCATAACAGTCATCTCTGCCGGTAAGCAATTCATTGACTAGGGCCATTTCATTGACAACTGCATACATGACCAGTTAGTGCACTTCAAAACAAGTCAACGCTTCCATATGATCTCTTACTTGATATATGCTATTGCTAATTTGAGGTCATGGCCAGGGTTAAGTACTGATGGTGTCCTAAATCAAGAAACTCAAGTTTACCACTATTACAAGCAATTGCAACTTGAGGAAAGCTTTGTGTATTTCAGGCGGGTGAATGATGCTTTCACAATGTGGGCAGTAAGGTTATTACAAGGAGACATTGCCACCAGAATATCAAAGGAAGCCGCTAAATTGATAAAGAAATATGGAAGTTTCTTCATCCAGTTTCCGAGATTTACCTATCTTCAAGTAGGAGGATTTGAAGGTTATCCACACAAGCTACCCAGATCTGTTGATGATAAGCTCATTTTAGTTGAGCTTTGTCGGAAATTGGTTTTAGTTCAAAAGAAATGTAGAGATAGAAAGAATAAAGGGGTAGCCTTTCCCATTTGTCTCGGGCACTATAAATGTGAGTCAAGTTCAAGAGCAGATGAGACAGAAAAAGCTTTATCCAAGGTTAACTTGTATCCATATCAGATGAGATTTCCTTTTGATAGTAAGGATTATGTCAAGAACAACTTAAAGTTAGGTCCTGGCTATTTTCATTTCCCTAATCTTGAAGACTTTTGGGAGGATTGTGAAGATGAGTTCGAGGTTAGAAAAGGAGATTGGACAAGGTTGACTTTGAAGCAAATGAATGATTTCAAGATGGATTGGACCATAGAAGGCATTGAAGATGATGGATCTAATTTGATTGATCCTATCTATTTTGAGCAAGTCCAGTCCCAACCACTTCCTAATTTGAATTGGGTAGATCCAGAAATGAGAGATGTCAGAGAAAGAACAAGTTTTGTAATCAAGAATTCTAAAGCCTGGATTAAGAAGAAGATTACTCAAATGACTGCTACCAGACCAACAAAGGAAACTCCAAGAAGGAAAGGAAGTCAGCTTGAGAGCTCTACGTCACTACATTCTTCCCATACTCGAGCTAGGGATGCTCCTTCTTACCAGAATACTCAAGGAAGTGATGGAGATGAAGACCCTCCAAGGAGGAACAATCTTCAAAACACATGTGGTGATGAACCCCGACAAAAGAGGAAGAAATCCAGAGCAAAAGACATAGAAGAAAATTCTATTGCAAGTCAAGTAAAGGATCAAGTTCCAGTGGAAATTATGGATGACACAAGATTTGATGATGGGATGCATTCCATATCTCCCTCAGTTCCTATTGAATCCCTATGACAAGAAGCACAACAAAATACTTTAGTCATGGATTCATCATTTCCAAGCAATCCAAATGATCAATTTGAAGAAATCAGAGAGGTGACAACAACAATGGTAGCAAGACAAGAAATCATCCAAGAGTCTATAGAAAATTCTTCTTTCCCATGGTTAGAACAAAGTCTATTGAAGAAAAGGAAGGTAGAAAAGCTAGTGATACCTGAATTTAGTAGCATATCTGATCTCTTTGGAAAAGCTGAAAAACCAAAGAAACTCAAAGTATCCTCAAGAATAAAGACTGATCCAAATTCAAGGAATATGTGCTTAGAGATTGCTCAACCCATATCTGAGAAAGATACAAATGAGGCCACCTTTGCAGACTTTGTCATGACGAGATTGATATGGGACCTTCTTCTCATGAGTCTGATATTCAGAACTTTAATGTGATGGCAGCCAGAATGGTGGAGAGAAGTGAAAAGGATAAGAAATCCAAGGATCAATTGAAACAATAAGTGCACACTTTCTCTTCTTACTTGAGATCCGTAGTTGATACCTCCACTATGCCACTAAGTGTAGATCGTCAGCCAATTATATTCACACCAGAAGGAGAAATTGAAAGGAATGTTATGGATAATCTTCAAAAATACCAAGCCTATGGAAAGGTAATTGAAGGTTGGGTAGAAAAGGTCAAAACTCTCA
>NC_081415.1:431263756-431271256 GCF_030272615.1 Cryptomeria japonica
ATACATATATACATATACATGTATACATGTATATATATACATATATAGATATACATGTATACATATATACTATAATAGATAGGGATCCCTCAGCCGGCCTATATAGTCAGCTACATATGGCGATGGATCTTGACTGGTGTGAGCTATGTTGGATACAGTTCGAGAGCCAATATCAGATCCTACCATTGCAAAGCCCATTCAAAAGTAAGCATCTGAGCCAGTGAACCCAGTTACCCTAGTTGGGTGTTCGTAATTAAAGAATGAGATTGCAAACAAACCATGGCCACATCAATCTAAACTAAGACTCGGGTAGGTGGGTCCACCTGAGTTTCCCAATGCTCGCAAAATATGTACATGTACATATATGTGTGTGTGTGTGTGTGTGTGTGTGTGTGTGTGTGTGTGTGTGTACATGTATATGTATATATATGTATACATTTATATATGTACATGTATATGTATACATATATATACATATATATGTGTGTGTACATGTATACATATATATGTGTGTGTGTGTGTGTGTAGCATCATAAAATTGTGACCTTGCAATTTTCAACCACATTGGGTCTTCACATTGGTGAAAGGAATCCCTAAGCCTAATAGGAGACCCAAGACATGCTCACACTACCCAAAAACTATATTTCCTTGCACCCCGTACTCTCCTTTGTTGCTTTCTGTCCTATGTCCTGGATAAGGGTAGGATAGGGGCATCGTGCCCTTGTCCTTGCCCTATTTTGGGCCCCTTTGTATTTATTTTGCATTGGGATTTGCATTTTGGAAGCAGGAAAAGTTTCCCTATGTCGGCCTATGATGAAAAATCAGTCAATTAACCCTAATTGGTAGATATATAAGATGCATTCCTCTCTCTCATTTATAGAAGTTTGATAAGCAATAATGAGAGAAGTTCAATAAGTGAAAGTAAGGTGAACAAGCATTATCATCATTCAAGCATTCAAGTATTCCTTTCAAGGCTAGGTGTTGCATTCAAGTCAGGGATTCAACCATTAAAGAGTAGATCTCTTTCATCATTCAATTCCACACAAGCAACTCTATCTACATTTCAATTGCATCCTCCCTTGTGGTGAATTCTATTTCAATCTTTCATTTACATTTACTTGCAAGTACTACTTTACATCATTTGGTTAATTCCAAAATTGGGGTTTGATTTGAAGGCAAACCCTCAATCCCAACCCCTTTTCCTCTCTTTTTTGTGTGTAGGTTGCATGTGCGTAGCTATATTTGTAGATTTGGACTTCATTCTCAGAGGTGGAAAAACCCTTTTCGGCAGATTTTTCAGAGGACCGTGTGCACTTTCAACATGGTCCTGACAACTTTTGCTCAAATTTGCAGGGGAGCTTCGTCTTGATATTTTACTATTGATTCCAAGTGCACAGCTTCATCCCACATTCATATCTCAAGCTATAGTCATTTCTTTGTCTCTTTTACACTTAGTCTTAAATCACATAATTTGACCTTTTACATTCTAAAAGAGGGATTACTTTTGCTTTCCAAATCCATTGTCAATTCACTTAGCATTCAATCTCTTCCTATTGAGATTGGATCTAGTGAATTCTATTGGAAACCAAGAACACTGAGCGGGGGGGTGAATCGATGTTCTACCGGAATGGATAATTTTAACCTTATTAACACAACAACTTATCAACCAATAGACATAAAAGCATATAACAATAAAAAATAATGTAATCACAAAGATGAACACCATAACACTGTATATTTATACGTGGAAAACCTCAAAGAGGAAAAACCACGATGGGATTGGAGACCCACAATATCTATCCACTAATCAGATGAATAAATATTAAAATAAGGGGCCTGCACATGCAGGAAGGCCAACAGCCTAGAGCACACTGCTCATCACAAAAGGAGTCTCACTGACTACATCAAGCATCAAACAACAATTCGAAATGAAGATTGAACTGCAAGTATATCATCTTCCATGCCTAAGTATAATTTTGGTTAAGCTCAATACCAGAGGCCTAAAACCTCTTCCACAAACCCAACTAGATCACCAATGATCAACCAAATCTTTTGCATGAATGATTATAACATTATTCACTCACATACATTATCCATAACTTATCCCATGATCTACAATGAGATCTTACATCATATTTATACCAACCCAGGACCTAAACAATTAGGTCAACCACCTAAAAGAGAATACAATAAATTTATAACATAAACCCATAATCAAATGATCAATCAAGTCATCTTAGGCCAAAAACAATGTAAACCAATCCTTAAATCCCGAACATATCAGGAACATCCTCCAACACATTACAGAAACCAGTCCATAACCTAGATAATACTGGGACCCAATATAGGTCCACACGCGCCAAAGAAATAATCCCAATCAACTAAGTCTCAAACATAATCACCATCAACAACCTAAATTTCCAGTAGAAGCCACACCAACACCACTTATGCACATCATCAAATATCTTCAAGAAAGCTTTGTCGGTGAAAACCTTGTCGGAACAACAAACCAAGCTTATCAACATATAGGATAGCATCTGATCACCAAATCAATACCAACTGACTATGATACACATTAGGAACACATGAATGACCAATCCAAACCAATTCCTCAGATCAAGGCATATCGGATCATAATCCAACCAGAAACCAAACAACCTACCGAGACCAGAAGGATACCGTTAAACTGCCAAAGTAGCTATCATAGTCGATGTTGCCAGTGTTGCCATCAATGACAAACAACAATGCAACACATAATCAATTCCTCCAAATTTCCAACAAACTCTCCCCCTTCTTTCAATGTAATGTGCATGAAAAGGTTAAGGAGAATCTTTTGTGAAACTTTCACTCCTTCTCTTGAGGAGAGAAAAGCTTTCCTCTTGATTTCTTCATCACCCTCTTTCACCACCATTACATTTTGGTGAACCCGATGTCTTACATGCTTGACATTTTAAATCATTTCATATATTGCATATACAAGTTTAATTTTATTGCAAATTTACAAAACTTAGTGGTTAATTCAATCAAAACCCTAGTTTTCAAAAATTGGAATTGAACTTGTGTCTTGTAAAAATTGTTGTCTATTGTTTTAGATCAAAAAAATTGCATTGATTATCAAATTTAATTTTATCATTGTCTTGTTCAATTTGCAAATTCAAATTTACAAAATTAAGTGGTTAGTTGTCAAAACCCTAATTTTCAAAAATCAACTTGAACTTGTGCAAAATTGAATTCACATTTAATTTTCAGATTTAGGCCTATTTTCAGATTTGTCTTCTTGTTTAAAATGCAAGATTTCAATTTCCCTCCCTTTTCCAAAATTCAAAATTTTAAAATTAAGTGGTTAGGTCCTAAAACCCTAATTTTCAAAATTAATTGGATTTTGTGCAAATTTCAATCAATTTCAATCAATTTCAGTTTTCTAAACATTATTTAAGGTGGCCTTATCCATTAGGTTTGACCTTTTTCAAAATTGCAATTCAATTTCTTATATTTTTCAAAACCCTAATAGGGTCCTATTTTCACATTCAAACCTTAATTTCACCTTTCTAAACTTCGTAGAATCAACCAATTTTTTGAGGTCAACTTTAAAATCATCGTAACTTTCATCCTTGAAAATTTCTAAAAAAGTTGGGATGACCATGTGCACTTTCAACACAGTCCCTAGATTTTTTCCCAAAATTTTGGGAGACTGTTATGATTGTATTTAATTACTTAAATCCAGAAAATTGGCCGATTTTCTCGAATTTTGCTCTCTCTAAAATAAAAAATATTTCCCAATTTCAATATCACAACTTTCAAGGAAAATTTTGAAATTAAGTGGTTAATTATAATCTGCCCTGATTTTAAAAATTCAAATTTTAGTAAATTTAATTTTGAAATTAAGTGGTATTCCATTGGCCCTAATTTTAAATCTCATTTTTTTAAATTATTTTGGAAATTGTGTCGTTCCTCCTTTTCGCAAAGTTCAAATTGTGTAATCATAAATTCCTTGAATTTTACATTATTCAATTTTACAAACTTTATTACTAAAATTCAAATTTCAAATTCAAAATTCCAATCCCTCTAGTGCATGAGTTTTACCACTATTAGTCCTACCTACACTATCCCCATTAGATGAAGCATTAGATTTAAGGTTCCCAAGGTTTAATTACCTATGAGATGGAGCCTAATTTGGGTGACTTCTTCAATGAGGATAATGCTAATTCTTCCCATCATAATAACATCTATGTTTATCCAATTGATGATTCCAATGATGAAGAAGAAGCTTTGAATAGAGTATCTATTGATCAAGTTTCAAAATTGGATAATCAATTTGACAACTTTCAATAATGGATGTCTCAAGAATACCCTAATAGTGAAGCTCTTCCATTATTTGAAGGCCTAAAGCACATGATTCAAAGTGATAAGAATGGAATTGATATATTGTGTGGCTTTTCTCATATTGTTGATTCTAATGTCATGCCTATAACGAATTTTTCTGAGAACTTAGGTTATTCACAACCTTCTACACAAATGAATCATACTATTCCTTTGACCACTCTGATGGCCAGTATTCCTACTTTCACTTCAAATATCATGGCTACATCAAATCAACATGTCATACCTACAACCATTAGTCATGGGGGAAATCCCTCTTCTTCAATAAGCCCTTCATCCTTACCCATGCCTTCAATAATTATTCCCCTTGCCTCTCACCCAATCAATGTGACGCAAGGTGGCAATTCATCCAATCATTATATTCCTCCTTTTAGTGTCCCATTTCCTAATCAATCATCTCCTATGCCTACTTACCATAGTGTTCCTCCACCTTATTATCAATCAATGCCTTCTTTCAACAACATCACACCACCTTCTCAATCAAACATGTCTAACATGAATTCTTCAACCGAAGCAACCATTAATAATATTGCTCAAACTGTGTCATCATTGCAACAACAAATCGCTTCTATGAGTCAATCCAAGTTTAGTGTGCCCACGTTCGATGTTGTGAGCCCACTTTCTCTTGATATTGTTAGAGTCGTCCCTCCTAAAAATGTTGAAGTCCCTTAATCAAAACTCTATAATGGAAAAGGTGATCCTTTAACACATGTCAAGACATTCCAAACTTTGTGTACTGACTTTTCTTATGATCAAATATTGCTTGCAAAATTGTTTACTAGAACATTAAGAGATAAGGCTTTACAATGGTATTTATCTTTGCCTTCCTATTATGTTACTTCTTTTCAACAATTATCAAATGCTTTTATTCAATAATTTCAAAACAACATAGGTCCTAAAATCACTTTGACTGATTTAATGCATTGTCAACAAGGTGTTAAAGAAAAAGTGATTGATTTCATTGATAGATATAAGAATTTTTGTTCTCAAATTTCTTTTCAAGTGCTTGATAATGATATTCAAAGCATTTTCATTTCTAATTTTCTAAAAGATATTAGAGACAAACTTTTCTTTTCTGAGTTTACTTCCTTTTCGCAGTTGTGCGCAACACTTCACAATTATCAACTGACTATGAGTCAACTGGAGCAATCCACTCCTATGGCTTCAAGTGATAAGGGTGACAATGCTCAACAACCATTTGCAAAGTTCAAACAAAGCAAAGAATTCATAAAATTCAATAACATTAATAACAACAATGTGAATGCTACAATAGGTGTGCCTCCTATTTCTAAATTTTTCATAAGAGAAAGACAATTTACTCCTTTGAATGGATCTTTGCATAGCATTATGTCTCAATTGTTACAAAGAAATATTATTAAAATTCCTCCCATAAAACTAGTTGACCCTTCTAAGGCAGCCTCACCCTACTTTGATAATAATTCTTTTTGTCAATTTCATCATCAACCAGGTCATGACACTGAGAAATGTTTTGTATTGAAAAGTAAGATTCAAGATTTGATTTATAATAATACTATATCTGTGGCAGGTGTGAATGATAAGGGAAACAAATTAGTAGCCCCTCCTAATGAAAATCTTAAGTTTTTTGTTGATCATTTACCTTCTCATACCTCTAATGTGATTGAGAATGAACATACCTCTTTCTCTCCTTCTGATGTGACTACTACAGTTTAGAATTTGGTTAATATGGTAGAGAAACAAAGGAAACCTAAGGACTTATGTATCACATTTGACCCTAGTGAGACTATTAGAGCACCCGATGGGCCTTTATACATATTTGCAAAGATTCAAGAAATGCCTTGTCGTGGTGTGCTTATCAATCCCTCTTGCATGGTTAATGTCATCACTGAGGAGTATCTTTTCACTTTACATTTGCATAAACCAATATATGATGATACAAATTTGGTTGTTAAGTTATTTGATGGATTCTCTTATCCTACCATTGGTTCTATTACACTTCCTATTGAGGTTCACACTAAAACTATGGATGTCAACTTTGTTATCATTCCTTCCTCTAAGCAATTTTGTGTGAAGTTGGGATATCCTTGGCTATCTTCCATGAAGGCTATTGCTTCTCCAATCCATAAGTTTTTGAAATTTCCCCACAATAGAGAAATCATAACTGTCAACCATAGCTTATTTCGACCAGCCAAGAGAAGCCCAAGTGTTCCTATTGATTTCTTTTGGCCTAAAAAATTCTAATCTCTTCCACTGAGAAGTGATGCTCTCTTTCAATCTTATCAAAAGTGGAAGAAAGATATGATCCTATCCTTAAGCCAACCTAAAACTCCAACAATTGGTATTCCCATCCTTCTTGAAGATGATGTTCTTCCCTTGACGGATAGAATTAATCTTCCACCTAAGGAAGATTCCCAACCTATTCCTATGGATGAGACTTTGCCTTCTCCTAAAAAGAACAATAATATTCCTCTTAATGTTAGACTTATACCTCCACCTCATGATGGACTTGGTCTCCTTCCTACACCTAACATTCCTCCTTTATATGGTGTAGTTCCACCTCCTTGCTCTTATAGAGAGAAGAGGCTTGTCTCTCCTCTTGTTCAATCTAAAAGACCTCAACCTCAACATACAACTACTAAAGATGAGAATATTCCTCCTTTCAAAAATATTCCTCCTTCTTCTCAGTCTTTCGCTAAGACTCGATGAAATCATTGTGTGAGAGAACGTCAATGAAAGCATTGTGCTCAAGCTCATGAAGTTGTTCCTCAAAACATCCAATCTCCCAAAACTCCAACAGTTGACATGATTCCCTTTTCTCCTAAGAAATATGTTGAACCTACATCTCCAAATCATAAGTTGCAAAAAACATGTGATGCTTTTACTCCTATTCATGTTCGTGCTCCTCTTTCTATAAATATTGATGAAGAAATAGGTGAAAATGTTATTCATGATGGAAATACAACTCCTAATGCTTTTGATAGTGACTATGAATTTGTTGATGTTGACAAACATTTATCTGCAGAGTTTTCAAAATCTTTAATCCTAGCTCCTAGGACCAAACAAAGTGACTTAGCACATGAGCATAGTCTTTTTTTGGATCTTATGATAGCTCCATCTATTGTGCTCAATGTCGCTCCTCTA
>NC_081415.1:431276256-431336256 GCF_030272615.1 Cryptomeria japonica
AGTCATTAATTCACATTAGTATCTTCTCCAAACATGAATCTTAAAACATCAATGTAGCTTTAACAAATCTTCTTAATGATGCAACACTAAAATGACACAAATGAATGCACATCTACACAATAAACACTAGATTTATGTGGAAACCCAAGATGGGAAAAACTATGGTGAGCATAACTACTTGGATCTACTGCCCAAATCTAGCCTCACAAAAAATAAATCACTAACAATATGAAGTGACACCAACCTATTGGAGACACCAATCCCCAATTGTATTTGCAAGCCCACCAACCTGCTAGAGACAACAATCCCCAACACAAATATTTGAGCACCGACTCACTATGTCACAACCCTCCTTTATCACTTTTGGATTTAAATCACAATTTTATTTTATCTTTGGATAAGCTATTTAAATGATTGAGTAAATGTTATAAAAAGAATGAAAAATAATAACACACACACACACACATGGAAAATATACATTATTTTTATTTATTTAATTTTCACATCCAATTATGGCACATGTTGCAGGAAGAATAAGAAGCTTCTAGAGGATTCTCCACCACCTTGCATGTAACTCCTCCACTAAGTCTAATCAATTTACATGAAGTCCAAAATTGGGAAAGAATCTCCTTTTTAATTAAATTTTCTAGATAGTGGAATGGAGAGAATTTTCTTATAAAATTATATGCAAGTTTCAAAGAGGGGAGTTGATTATGTTTTGAAGGAAATTTTCCAAGTTTTAGAAATAGATCTTTTTGGTAGTCTCATTTTCGTTGCAGGAATTTTAAGTTGTTGTTTAGGATTTCTCTCAAGTTGCAAGGAAGGATCATAAGGGTAGCTAGTGGATTCAACATCAAGCTCGATAAACCAGGTTCTCTCCTCATTGTTTATCTTTACATTTACTTATGAGGAATTCGTATTATCAATAGTTATAAATATTTTATTTGAGGATAAATAGTAATGATGATGCTTTCATATAGTGCACGTAAAATATAGTTATTTAAATTATTTTATTTCCCTCAAGAAAATATGCACATGATCTTGCTTTTGTTTTTCTTCTAAAAATTTTAGCAAAAGAAAATCATATTCCTTTATTTGTTTAAAATCTCTTTTTCTGAAATCAAAATTCTTCCTGTGTGATTTGAATATTTATTCCTCGCTCTGATTCTTTTCTCTGGTTCTTCAAATGGAAATCTGAATCTCATTCTTTAATCCTTCTATGATTATCTTTAAAATCTCTTTGTGATTATCTTTAAAATCTCTCTATGATTATCTTTAAAATCTCGCTGTGATTATCTTTAAAATTTCTCTGTGAATATTTTTAAAATCTCTCTGTGATTATTTTAATCTCTCTGTGAATATTAATTAAAATAAGATCTCTCTGTGAAATGAGTTGAATAAAATCTTTGTGAAATGAGTTGAATAAAATCTCTGTGAAATGAGTTGAATAAAATCTCTGTGAAATGAGTTGAATAAAATCTCTCTATGAATATTGGTTGAAACTCTGTGAATATCAGTTGAATAAAATCCTCTTGTGAATACTGGAAATGAATTCTGGAAATAAACAATTCCCCTGTGAAATCTGGAACAAACCTCCTGCCTGTGAATGCTGGAATAAGCTCTCTCTCTCTCTCTCTCTCTCTCTCTCTCTCTCTCTCTCTCTCTCTCTCTCTCTCTCTCTCTCTCTCTCTCTCTGTGTGTGTAAATGTCAACCTCCTGTTTACTGTAGAATCAATCTAAAACAATTGTTTGGTCATCTATTTTATCCATGTTCTTGTTTTCATAAATAAATTCTCTTTTGTTTTTATATATCATTAAGTAATTGGGAATATGAAACCATATATATATATTAAGTTTATATTAAAATGTATTAATGTTGCATTATAATTATATTAAGTTTATTTCAAATGTTAAAATATATTAATGTTGCATTATAAATATATTAAATTTATTTCAAATTAAAATATTTTAATGTTACAAGTAATTCACGGACTTCGAAAATTATTTGAATGATGCACGGAGGCATAAGGGGCGGCAGTTATTGTAACCGTCGGAGGGGATAGTGGTACCCCCCACTACCCCTGCGGTCACTGTCACGGCAATGGCCCCAGGGGAGTGGAGGGGCCCATGGTGTCCCCTTAACCCTGCGGGACTGCGCATGCAGGACCGCAGGGGTGATGGGACCTCGTGGTCCCCACCCCCCCTATTGATTATTAAGCATTAACCATTCGCCATGTTTTTTTTTGTCATTATATTATTTAGTTTTTTTTTTATAAATGCATAAAATACAATTTAGAAATAAATGTATAAATTGCAAATTTGAAATTGTTAATTTTCTTTTCCTTAGTATAAACTTTAAGTTATTAAATTAACTTAGAAAATTAATAAATTTTGGGGATTATTGAGGAATGAATTCACAATTAACTTATCTATAATAAATTCTTGTAAATTATATTATATCAAATGTTATAATTAGAATCATTCGATCTATTAAGATCCATTGGGCACTTAGTTGCCATTAAGCAAATAATTCACATTAATATGATTCGAATCAAATGCCTAAATTTAATGGCTATTTTTGGATTGTTTAATCATGCATCCAAATTACTTATAGATTAATTACATTTATTGACGTTTTCATGCAAGTTGCACTATTCTTATAACATGCAAATTTCTTATAGATTAATTACATTTATTGACGTTTTCATGCAAGTTGTACTATTCTTATAACATGCAAATTACTTATAGATTAATTACATTTATTGATGTTTTTTTTTACATGTAATTATTAATATGCAAGTTTCATGATGGTCATTGTTATGCAAAGTTATATTTCAAGTTTTGAGTAATAAATAATGTTAGTCATGGTTTTTATTCCATGTAATTCATCAAGTAGTTATTTCAAGTAATTGAGCTTTGCAATGTCTAAATTCATAATTATTTTTCAAGCACGATGTTTATCATAAGTCAAAAAATTAAATAAAGGAAGCTGGAAAACCAAAACCTAGTAGCGTTCGGTATATACAGTGCCTCTGGGTCACGCTTACGGGTAATGTCGTCGTGTTGAACTACTATACTTAATGCCTAATAAAGCTACATCAATGACGTTTGTGGCATCATCCCTATAAATCGTCGGGGAGTAATAAGGGACACTTGGAAGTTAAAATCCAAGGGGCGGGTAATCCCCCTTGGATCAATAATTTAATAAGATAATTCTAAACGATCTTTCATCTGCTGAGTTAAACTATAGTAAACCCCTATAGGGATGTTGAGTGAAATGCTTTTATGAAATTGCTTTAATCTCGAAGATTGTTGTCAATTGAAAATTGCTCAAGGGTGACACTCATGATAAGAATTAGGATCTAGTTGTTTAAGGCCACAAGCAATAGGCCATCTTGAGTCCTTGCTTAAACGCTATCATCGTGGGTAGCAACCGTAGAGAAACTGCCTGGGACATTGACCCTAGAAAGGGTTGCGTACCCACTAATTAGTTTACATCAAACCATAGAATAGAAAATAGAACTACATACTTTACGCCTTGATCTCGTGCTGAAGCGGGTATGTAGGCAGTCTTGGGATGGAGTTGTCCCTCGTACTCAGGCGTTCGTGGGTGGGGTCTAGGCTTGGTAAAAGAAAGAATGAGTAAGAATCCTATTTTGAAAGATAAGATAATTAAATTGGAAAAAGTAATTCAATGCATACTCGGAAGGAATCCCGTATGGATTCACTTGAATTCCCGAGGCCTTAAGCCAAATTCCGAGGCAGAATTTAAGCTTGTATTATGTTATTTAATTACTCCTAAGGACGGCGACCTCAGTGCACTTCTGTTAGAAGAGTGTAGTACGTAGTGAGTGGCTCAGGACCCAAATGGTCCCGATGAGTCTAAGTCTCTAGCCAGAGCACCTCCTATCCCGATTGGATAGATGCCTACCCCATATGGGTAGATGCCTATCCCATATTTGATAGATAAAATCTTATGTCCCGTATGGACCGATGCCTAACCCGTATGGTTAGATGCTCATCCCGAATGGATGAATGCCTAATCCAAATGGATGGATGCCCAGAGTATGCAATTGAATCAAACACAATGATTAAATTAAACAAAAAAAAAAGAATGGTCAATTTTGTTGGGTTAATTAAGGTGGGTTATTACACACTAGGTAAGGCACAGGTCCTAGTGGAATACAAAGATATAGATTGCGAACCTTCAAGACTGATAACATACCTTGCACTTGATCTAATCAACCTTCAAACTCTCTCACATTGCACATGATCTAATATTGTCACACAATAATCAAAATGCAACTCACATTACATTCATTTTGATATTTTCATTGAAGCCACAATTACTTAACATTCTAGTGGCATGTATAACCTAGGACAATCCCTAGACTTCTGTGAATATGAATTACATTCATGTGTTGGCCCAAAACATAGAAATAATATCAAGTCGGTCACAGAAATACTCCTTAACCAAACATGTAATAGGCTAGGTCCAAAAGCTCGCACTCTACTCCAAAAGAAATAACATACAATGTGGTTGCCAATGTATCTCAATTTGGTCCTAGCGGTCATCTGCATGCTACCTTCAGTGAGCACACACTACAAGCCTCTACTGAATCAAATCAGAACAACAATCTAGTTAATTAACTAGCACAATGACCTTACTATCACTTCAAACTTTATATTTGATAAACATCAATACTGAAAACTTTAGAATATGATGAAAGATGTGTATAAATACTCTCCTTTCAAACTTTAGAATATAACTCACAATACTACAGCTATATGGATCACAAGTTACTGAAACAAGCTCACTGTTAGGGTCACTAACCTCAAACATTCCATATATGATACCAAAAACATTCCTCAATTGAAACGATCATCATAGCTAGCCCATAGTACTTGTGCAGCTCAAAATTCTCTCAAATGACATGACAATAATATTGCAAAACTAAGTAGCACAATTGATACTTCTCTGACAACAATAAAATGAAAAACATGAACCCTAAATGTTAGGTGTGGAAATTACGGGTTCATCAAAACAAAAGGAAAATGAGCCACACCCTAGATTAAGAGATATAATGTCTAAATGCCAATTAAATTGAACCTAGAAAATGATACTTTAGATTGAAATAATATACTAGAGTAATTTGAGACAAGGAAATGAAATGGTTTGTAGCACCTGCCAACAAACCCCAGGGAACTTACACTAACAACCTAGAAATGGAGTAATTTTTTTTTTGTTTACTATTTAAGTTTCCATAATACATACTCTAGGTTATGATGGTTAAGAAATTAGTTCGCTTAAACTCATCTTAGTGTTGAATTTTAAACATTGATGGTCTAATTATGTTCTTGGCATAAGCAGAAACTTGAATACATAGTCACATATAGCTCCCTAGGGCATATTGATGCCACTACTTAAATTCCATACTAACTTATGATTCTTAATCCATGCATTATATTTACAATCAACATAACAATGCATATATGCACTTAATGATCTAGCTATCATAATGTCTCCACGTGAGGGTATGCTACATAGGCTATGCTCTAATCTCTCAATGCATTCTACTATCCATAATGCTTAGCAACTACTTAACTGCATATGAAGTAAACCCCTCTATACACTACATCCTTCTAGGAACCTAAACCATTCAATCCTACAAGTCTACATGCCTTAACTTACCTAATGCATTGGCACTTCTTACTCTTCCTGGTACATGACATTAAATGAGAAGCTCATATCATATTCATATTACTTAAGACTACATATACCATGCCTACAAGATTGCAATGCATTCAACTAGATGATCTATCACACTATGCAATGCATAATCACTAACTCTCATCCTACAACATGCATGCTACTAAATGCTTATGCCTTAACATGCTAAGGAAGAGCTCCTACTACCATTATCTTAATGTTTCTATCGCTGCCCACAAGTAAAATGAATCACTAAATTCCCTACAATCTAATACTACTATATACACCTAAAAATGGTTTGAAGATAATTAATTAAATAAGTAATTATTTAATTAATCCCCCTTCCTAATTTAATTGAATTCATTAGGCAATTTGATTAAATTCTCCCTTTCATCTACTTATTAATAAATCTAAGGATTATTTAATAGGTTCATTGACTTAATTAATCCCCCCCCCCACTTCAATCAATTCTTCTAATCTTCTAATTAATTAAAACAAATCAATTTATGAGTTGTTGAGAATTAATTAGTCTTTTCCTATTATTTGAATTTTTAAAATTCAAATTACCCACATGCCTCCTAACTTCTAACCACCTAACCTAACCATCCCTCTAACCTAACCCATTCCACCTAACCTTGGGTTTAACTAACCCTATCATATCTTGAACATTCTAACCTCCTTATCCTAACCTCCTATGGTGTGGATATTTTCTTCTTGACACACATGGCACTTTGGCCACATGTCTCCTCTCTTGGACACTTGCCCTTTTATGAGCAAGGCTCCTTGACACTTGTCATCACAGAGATGACAAGTGTCTCTTCCTCCAACCTCTTTTCCAACCTCCTCCAATTTCACCCTTGATATCTTCAGACTCAATCTTGACCGTTGATTCCTACCACCTCACCCCTGGCCTTGGAAATCCTATAAATATCCCCCATTTTGGAGCAATAAGGATCCCATCTCATTTCATTTTATGCATTGTTACTATAGGCATATCATTTGAGGATTGTTGTTTTAAGCAATTGCATCTTAGATTTAGTTTAATTTGAACAATTTCCATCATAATTATTGAATCATGTAGCTTAATCAATCTCTTTTCTAGCTTAATTGCATCATCATCATAGCTTAATCATGCATATCATTAGCTTAATTAGTCTCTTGGATCAATCTAGTATAATCAATCTCATCTTTTGATATCATTATCATTTCAAATCCTCCATCTAGGTGTAGTCAAGTCATTGGGATTGCTTATCCAGATCTGAGAGAAAATCCATACTCGCATCTCTTAGGAGGCAATAGGTCGCTTTGTCATGGTTCATCTTTGTTTGCTTATTATTTTCTAACCATGCTTGTAATGATCTATTGAGTGTTTTGTGTTGCAGTTGCAGGTATCATGCTTCACAGGCACGACAACTACCATGATGATAATGTTTGTTGCCCACTCACATAATGCATTACTTATCAATCATTCTATCTACTTCTGTCATAAAATGCATGCATAGTAACTTATTTATACTTCTTTATGAGCATTGACATTGTCTAAACAATGATTTCTTTATTGCTACCACCTTACTAATGCATACATAACCACTTATATCCCTTAATGTAGTCAATCTTCTAAGCCTTGCTGTAATTTCCAGCCCCTTGGATAATTTAGTTTCTATGATGCTAACTAATATCTTAATTGTGTATGTCATGTTTTTTACCTCTAACATTAATGGCTTGATGAGGTCTTGTTTAATAGTCATTACACAAGTTTTAGAGTCTCATAGACATGATCTAACATCTAATTATATTGTATCCACATATACATGAAAATACCTCATTCTCATACACTGATTCATTCCATAATTAGCAACATAACATGATGAAAGTAAACCAATACATATTTTCTTCATTGTAACATGGCTCTAACTAAATGCATATTTCCATTGCATGACAAGATGGTGCAAAATAAATGTTTAATTTTCTACTCTAAGTCTATTCCAATGTTAAACACATAAGATATAACTCACTAAGTATATTACAACATAAACATGGAAATTTCAATACAAGTGTTTATGTTTACTACACATGCTTATAATGTTGCCCAAAAGGTGAAATAACCAAGAGTCTACACTCTTTTCACATGTTTACAATGTTGTCCAAAGGTGGCATAACCATTCCTAAATCACTGATACATATGAAGCATTACATAACAAAACCATATGAAGAACTCCATAGGAAGTCAAGTCTAATGTATAATCATGGATACACTACATGCTACTAATACATAGTCCATATGATTCTAAGATTGCTCAATCTTTCAAATGGTTCCTACACTATTACATAACAAGTACATCTCATAAACCATAAAGGTTGATACATAAATCTGCTCCATAGAATTCGTAGCCATCACGAAGAAAGATCCAAGTCCACGCACAAGAAGCACAACAAAAAGGAGGGAAAAAACCCAATGGCAAAAAGCTCCAACCACCCGACCAATGTGGAACCTACAAGGAACCACCCCCCGAGCTAGGAGATATCGCTAGGTCCCAACACACACACTACACCGAGGTTGATGCTTAAAACCAAAAGACTAACACCAAGGAGGACTTCCACACACTCACAAACATACTCCAATGCAACAATAAATAGAAACTACCAGAGGCCAACACATCATCAAGACATAAATGCGAAAGCAAAACATAAGGGAAAAACATGTACAAGGGAGTGTCATCACATGTCGTACCAAAAACAAGGCTCTAGCCTGAGGGCATCCAGAGCCATCTCAACCTTTGAGAGACCAAGGGAGATTGGCTTGTCATCTCCACGGTCTTCTCATGCTCAACCTAAAACATCTTCCCTAGGACTGAGTCACAAGGCACTATCAGTTATTATCTTTTTAATTATCTTACTACCCATTCTCATTCATTCATTAGTTATCACTTAATTTAAACAAGGTAAACTCCCTTACACCCAAGAGGTCTGGAATTCATGCATCCTTACAAGGAACCTCATGATAGTCCATCTCTTGTGACCCCTGGGTGTCGCAAAGGAGCCCACTCCCTTACATGGACCCAAAATCAATATTACAAGAGGCTCTAAGTCAAAGAAGTAAATCTGAAATGCAATAGCCTGTAGTACCAAACATACAAGGCCACACCATCATGAAAGCTTAACATTAACACATAAGAAAGATGAGCCTCTTGACATATAAGTCAAGTCATATACTATTGTAACAAAACCAATAAAACCTAGCAAGGTCTCCACACTTGCTGTTATTAAAAATCAACATCATAGATAAACCAATTCTCACAACAAACAATATGAAAGCATCCCAATACAAAATGAAGCTTGCAATTGAACAATGGTGTAATGAACCCAAAGGTGACACCAAGTCTGAAAACCAAAACCAATCAAACTCAATAATTTCAAGACAACCTCTGGTTCTCCAAGAGAAACATAACACATAATGTAATATGATGACCATAGTAGAAAATGATAAAATGAGGTAGGGCAGCATTTACATTATGCTTAGCTCGCGCTATAACTCGCAGGCTTCATCCAAAATCATAGCTAAAATTGACACTAAAATATCTAGAACTCATGCACAACATGATACATAGACTCATACAACAAAATAAAATTTACCAATGAGCTACAACTCCACATATACATAACCTTTATGTCGCCCAGCGACAGGGACTCACATTAAGCAAATTTGAATACACATACCAATACTAGATAAAACACTATATTTATAGCATTGACCAAAATTTACAAATTTATTTACAGACCCGTCAAAATGGATTTTTTGGTTCAGGAACATGAGCAGGCCCGTCGAATGGGCATTTATCATAAAATACCCCACATTGCAAGCAAACACATCCCAACATTGTGGGTGTTCAAATGTTGTAGACCACGACATAAACACCGTGGTGTAACAAACCATGATATGTGTATCATGGTGTTGCAACCACAATACATGTATTGTGGTTGCAGCAACCATGATACCCATATCGTGGGCTGCTACCCCCACAATCCATATTGTGGAGCAGCATCCACAACATGTATCGTGGGTGTTGCTCTCCATGATATATATCATGGAGCAGCATCCACGATATGTATCATGGGTGTTGCATCCCACTTCATACACCCGACCACAATAAAAAGAACAGAGAGGAGGGCAAGTAAGTATGGGCTGCTAGAAAATAAATAAGGTATGGGGGTGACACACAACCAACAACCCCATCCAGAACAAGGGTGTTGCATACAAATTGCCCCCAAATACAAAAAGAAATGATATAATAACAATAGGAAATACACAAAATCACAATTCCATAATTCGTAGAAGGATTTGACAAAGAGATTCAATACCAAATTCAAGGAAGACAACGAAGGTCTGAAATTTTACAAACATAGATTCCAAACAGCAAGTGTTCTCACTATTTACATTGCGATTTCATAATAATAAAATTTCCATTTCCTTATTCATTTGCAAATCTCATTTAGGAAGTAAACTACTCATTCTACCTGAGTTCGCAAGCAATTTAAGACACAGTGTCATGCCCAAAATTTAGGGCAAAAACGGAATGATTTTTTTTTTTTTTTTAAATATCATCTAATTAACAATAAGTTCTCTAACATGAAACGCTCTAACAAAGTTTTGGTCTTGACTATATTTAGAGGTAACTTTATCTACTAACCCAAGTAAGTAAAAATAATTTCAAATTAGATACAAGAGGTTAGATGAATAGTTTTATTGACTCATCGATTTTATTCAATAACTAAATTAATAAATTAATTATCGTACGTAACAATAAATCTCCAATGTCCATTATTTGATCTTAGGTTCTAATTAAATTAGACCTAGCACTTAGATTTGCAAGTGTCTATATTTTATCTAACAATACTTACAATGTGGTTTAAACTAACTCGATTTAAAAAGTCGATTAAAATTCATAAGGAATTTTTTTTTTTATAAAGTTTATTCTTATCAAAATGACTTACCCTATTGGTCATAATAATTCTAAAGTAATTAAACTTCATAATACTTTAAATTTAAACATTTAACTTTCTTCTTTAATTAAAATCAATATGTTTATTAAAACAGAATTAAATTGTAACACTTAATAAATACTTAATCTAAATCCCGCCTTATTCTCTTATATATTTTCAACCTATGAATATGTATTTACCTATACATATAAATATGTATATATAATACATACCTATACTATATAATTAAATACTATAAAAATTTCCACATATTAAACAAACCTTCATGCAAACCCTAACTAAAAAAAAACATATTATAAAATACCTCATATTTTACAATTTTCCTATCTCTTTTCTTTTCTACCCTAGCCCTACCCGGGCTAGGGTTTTATATTTTTGTTATTGATCTTGACTTTTATGCAGGGGGCCGAATTATCCATGGTGGAGCGGCGGCCATTTTTTGAAGCTCGGCAGTTTGGGGAAAGGCGACCGAAAGGAAGAGGCAGCACCGCCAGTGGGACGACCCACTGTGGGGGTTGCGGCCCACATAGCGGCCTTGGCTGCTGTGTGTGTCACGGCCCACACAGTGGCTGCGGCCACTGGCACGGACGCAGCCCACATAGGGAGCCGCAGGCCCTATGCATTCCGCGGCTCGCACAGAGGCTGCGACCTCTGTGCTGGTCGCGGCCCACACAGGGACTGTGTGCCCTGCGCGGCCCTGCCCATATTTCATTCTTTTTTTTTTTTATATTATTTTTTTTTATTATTATTATTATTATATATATATTTTCAAATATATTTACATGCATTTTTTTAAAGAAAAAAAAAAAATCCATTAGGTTTAATATATATATATATATATATATATATATATATATATATATATATATATATAGGTTTATATCTACATTTGTTTCCCAAGTAAATTTTATGATATGTTTTATATATATGTATATATAAATATATACATGAAATCTACATGTATATAATTATATATATTTATATATAACTTATATTATTATTTCCTTTCTTAAAATAAAACCGAATTCATGGAAGATTCTAATTTTCAATTGTAGGAAAAGAAGTAAAGTAATAAATCTATTTACTGTATTGCCAGTATTTAAGATAAATGTCTAACTTTCTGAAGTAAATGGAAGAATATTTTCTAGAACTTTATTGTACTTTATTGCTTTTACAGAAAATAGAAATATCTAGTTTATTTTTAATCTACAATATGCATGCAAATCTACTTATGCCTTTTCTGTTTTATTTTATTTTAAATGCTTAAGAATGGAAAAATTTACTGCAAATCAATCTATCATGAACATATTAGATACGATTTTAATTTGACTTTGGGGATACTAATCTAGGAAATAAGTTCTGCAATTATTACAACAACTAATTAGTTATTATATTTTCCCCTTTATTTATTTATTTATTTAAAATCTATCAACATCTACAACTCATAATTACTGCAATTAAAATGAAGACAAATTCGCGGTTAAAAAGAAAAAACACAGAATTAAATAAAACTGATTTTCATATTTCAATGACTATTGCATGCAATTCAAAAGTATTTCTTTTCAAAGAGAAAGATGAACATATCTAGTTTTTTTTACAATCCTAAAGGTATTCTGCAAAATTTACAAGATGTTTCTTTATCTAAATAACAATAACTAATCTCATGCCTTTATTTCAAATTTACAATTAGCCTCTCATTTCAACGAATGAGGTATATTTCTCCTTTTAACACTAATAAATACAGCTGCAAATATTTCCCTGCAACAATAACTCCTGCAACTTTCCACTTGACCTATTCTTTTCTCTCGACAATCCTGCATATTAAATCACAACTTTGACCATGGACTGCTCACCTCCCAGCCTAGGCTAACTGGTAGCCACCCCCGAGCTCAGAGAACCAAGCCCTAGATGGGAAACAGACATGCAAACACATAAAAGACAGAATACACACAGGTGTCAAACACACTCCCATCCCGGCTACACTGCACCACACTTTGGTGATGACCTTTTTAAGGGTGGTAGTGGACCAATACCTTGAGGAGAACTGCAAGTATAGAAAACATGTAGCCACCTCATGGCACAACAAATACCTCAAGAATTTCAATCTCCTTATTCCTTATGCCCCCCCAAGGCATTCTAGCCCTATATCCCTCCTTATGACCCCCATTGCACAAACATGCCATGCAACAAGGGTCACACAAAAATCCCTTGTGATTGCTCTCATAACGAGAGTCTGTCACTCGAGGGTTGTCACTGCTACCACCCACAAGATCCTCCTCTCTCCCAAGAGTAAGAGGTCTTGAAAAACTCCCAAAAAAAACACATACAAAACATAATACAAAATACCAAATGAAATTCCCAAAAAGGACATACAAGAAAACAGATTTCTTACACCAACATACCTTCAAATCACATGCAAAAAGAAGACATTTAAAGAAGAATGTAACCAACCTTAATCTACACAAAGGTAGGATAGTATTTGAGGAAGAGCTGCCCAATTCCACGGATCTTCTCCTTCTACCCTTAGCCAAATTTTTTACTATTCCAAGCTATTCTATTTTTTTTTTTCAAATTTCTCTTGTCTCCAAAAATGGAGAGTGGGTGATTACCCTCAAATTTTCAAATTCTTGCTTAAGAAGCTCATTCTCTCAGTTCTCACAAGTTTCTAAAAACTAAAGAGGAAGGTAAGACAGAATGGGAAAGGGAACTCTCATTCCAAAAGGAAAGTTTACAACTAGGTTCAAACTTCTAATTTCAATTTTCGCACAACTCAGAAAAGTCAAATTTTAGGGTGTCTAAAGGGTCACTTAGGAGTAGAAACTTGCCTAAAATTACCCCTAACCCTTAGGTATACCTTATGGGCTTTAAGAAACCTTATTAAACTACCCCTAGGTGTTCATTTAACCCATTTTAAACCCCTCTGAAGTTTATTTTCGGGTCAAACCTATTTTGACCACCCCAAAGATTCTTTACCCAAGGTATTTATGACATCACGTTACATTAATTGAAAAAGCTATAGTTGAACACTTTCCCACCAAGAGACAAAAATAAAATTTAAACTTAAATCCACACATGTGTCAAGTGACACAAATAAAACACTTTTACAATTTAAAACATGAAATCGTCTCTTGTGGATTTTACACAAGTAAATTAAATACACTTAACACACATGCAGCATATACTGTTATGAATAAAATACAACACAAATGGGGTGTTGTCTCTGCAAATAGACAACCCCTGGCTTACAAACATACATAAGTCTAGGTTTGGTTCTCCGTAATATTTCCATGGTCACATGGATAACTTCCTACGCATCTCAATTTACACATTAGTACTTTCAAATATCCACATATAATATAATTCAAAGGAATAATAATACACATCATCACTTGCATACAATTTACATCTGAACAAATTAAATACATCTTTTATCCAAGGAATTTCACATAAGCAATTCATCTTAATTCTCATAAACTTAAACATACATCATAATTCTATTATCACAGTAAAGTCCTGCAAATTCAATAACAACATTTGTTACCATAATATCATCTTATCTAACAATCATGTAATGTTCTATCTCATAAAGCATATAATAAATCATCAATATATAGCAATGTTATCCAAATCCTGAAATCATATAAGTTCTAAGTTTCAAAATGCATCAAAATAAAGTATCCATAATAGTCTCAATATAAAAATCACTGAAATGTCAGACTGAGTTGAGGTGAGGCCTCACACCCTCCCCCTCTAGGCATGAACTTCCTCCTGGAGTTCATCAAAGAGGTGGGGGTACTCTGATCTCATACGTGCTACATCCTCCCATGAAGCCGTAACCTCATCATAACAATCCCACTAGACCCTAACTTGGTCCAGCTCTCGACCTCGAAGGGCCAGCATCCGACGTGCCAAAATGGGAATGGGCTCCAAAGCTAGTTGCCCGTCCGACTCCACCTGCAAGGCATCTCAATCTAAAATGTGAGACTCATCATAGATATATTTTCTCAAAACTGATACATGAAACACATCGTGGATGCGTGATAGACTAGGTGGCAATGCTAAATGGTAGGCAACTGGGCCTATCCTCTCAAGAATCTCAAAAGGTCCTACAAAGCGAGATGCGAGCTTAGAACCCTTTGCATAACAGATTGGACTCTTATGCGGTCGCACTCTCAATAAGACTCTATCTCCAACCAAGTAGCTACGATCTATCCTCTTTGCATCAGCATATTTCTTCTATCTATCGTAAGCCTCTCTAAGATGCTGCCTAATCAAATCCACCTGATGTTCCTTATCCCAAACTATCTCAGGACCAATAGCAACTCTGTCCTCTATGAGATCCCAACTCAAGGACATCCTGCAAGGCCTGTCGTATAATGCCTGATAGGGTGGCATCCCCAAAGAAGTGTGATGCCCATTGTTATAGGCAAACTCCACTAAGGGAAGATACTCCTCCCATCAGGTCTGATGATCCATGATGTACATGCGAAGCATATCCTCTAATACCTGATTGACCCTCTATGTCTGACCATCTGTTTCCGAGTGATAGGCTGTACTGAAATTGAGCTTAGTGCCCATAGCTGCCTGTAATGACTTCCAAAAGGAAGAAGTGAAAAGAGAATCCCTGTCAAAAATAATCTTGCGGGGCATGCCATGAAGTCTAACAATGTCTCGCAAGAACACTTGTGCTACTGCTAGAGCTGTGAATGTAGTACAGACTGGTGAAAAGTGAGCTACTTTGGTCAACTTGTTGACTGTCACCAAGATAGCATCATGGTGATGAGAAGGCATAGGAAGACCAATGATGAAATCCATGGATATAGTATCCCACTTCCACTCTGGTATAGCATGAGACTGGAGCAACCCACCTGGATGGCAGTGCTTCGCCTTTACTCTCTGACACTCGAGGCATCGAGCTACTATCTCAGCAATGAGCTACCGTATTCCCGGCCAATGATATAACTGCCTCAAATCAGCATGCAACTTTTTAACTCCAGGATGCGCTGCATAAGGAGCTCTATGAGCCTCTGTGACAATGAACTCTCACAACCCTCCGGAGGAAGGTACATAAATGTGTCCTCTGTGGCGTAACAGTCCATCGGACTCCAAAGAATAATCCACATATTTCCCCTCTAGAGTAACCTTAGATCGTATTACCTGACCAACCTCTGCATACCATCCATCCTTTGGCAAGTGCAGTAGTATATGGTCTCTCAAATCCGTGCCCATAGATATGGTGTAAACCTCGTGACGTCTCCTACTCAAAGCATCTGCAACTACGTTTTCCTTTCCTTTGATGTAGTGAATGTCAAAATCATATTCGCACAAGAACTCCATCCATCTCCTCTGACGTGCATTAAGGTTCGGCTGAGTGAAGATGTACTGAAGACTCTGATGATCTGAATGCAACTCGAAGTGATGACCTAAAAGGAAGTGTCTCCACCTCACAAGTGCATGCACTACTATTGTGAGCTCAAGGTCAGGAGTGGGATAATTAAGTTCATGAGTCTTAAATTTCCTAAACTCGAAAGCTATGGCCCTACCATCCTGCATAAGAACTGCTCCTAATTCCTCTAGTGAAGCATCTGTACAAACTATGAAGTCAGCTGTGGGATCTGGTACAACAAGGATCAGAGTGCTAGTAAGTGCCTTCTTGAGTTCTTGAAAGGCCTTCTCACACTTCTCTGTCCACTCAAATTTCTTCCCTTTACGCTGAAGAGAAGTAATAGGGTGTGCGACTCTAAAGAATCCCTCGACAAAACGTCGATAATACCCTGCCAAGCCCATGAAACTCCTAACCTCTGTCACACTGGTTGGCGTTGGCCAATCCATAATAGCCCTAATCTTTGATGGGTCAACTGAGATCCCATCACCGGAAATAATGTGCCCAAGGTACTTGACCTCTGACCTAAAGAAAGCACACTTCGACAAACTGCCAAACAACTGGTTATCCCGCAAACACTGCAATACCTGTTTCAGGTGCTCCTCATGCTCCTTCTCATTCTGAGAATATATCAGTATATCATCGAGAAACACAATAACAAAATGGTCCAGAAATGTACGGAATACCCCATTCATGAGGCTCATAAAAACTGTTGGGGCATTCGTAAGTCTGAATGGGACTACGGTGAACTCATAGTGACCATATCTAGTGCAAAATGTGGTCTTGTGGATATCACTCTCCACTATTCTCAGCTGATGGTATCCTGACTTCAGATCTATTTTGGAAAAGACTTTGGCACCCTGAAGCTGGTCGAATAAATCATCAATTCTGGGCAAAGGATATCGGTTCTTGATGGTTACTTTATTTAGTTGTTGATAATCCATACATAATCGGAGAGATCCATCCTTCTTAACGAAGATGACTAGGGCACCCCAAGGGGATACACTAGGATGAATATGACCCTTCTCAAGGAGTTCCTCAAGTTGTATTTTGAGTTCATTAAGCTCATTTGTGGTCATCCTATAAGTTACTCTGGAAACTGGCTCGACTCCTAGTACTAGGTCTATATGAAAATCAATCTCTCTACGGGGCGGCATTCCCGGCAACTCTGAAGGAAATACATCTGAATATCCCTTAAGGATAGGATGGTCATCAAGCGATGTTTCTCTTTCTTCCTCTTCTCCTCTGTCACTGATAGTGAAAGAAAAAATCTGACATCCCTTTCGCATGCTCCGCTTAAGCTGCATTGCGGACTGTAAGGAAGTTAAGTAGCGGAAACAACTTCCTACACTAACCTTGAGAGGAGGGTAATGCAAAACTTTTTCAGATCATTACAACAGTTACAGAAAATAGAAATAGGTATAATAGCATTCATACCACAACACAATGATTTACGTGGGGAAAACCCTTTTGGGAGAAAAACCCCACCCTCCAAAAGCAGCTCAATATTTTATTCAGCAATCAAAACAGATTACAAAATACTTGTAGAGCAAGCTCTTCGCAGGAGTAGCACTAATCAGAGATTCAGAGGCAACTCAATAGCCATAAGACTCTTACACACAACCTCTATCTCACACACCTCATAAATAGGAGATACAATACAAGAAACCGTCAAACGGTATTACAAAACCATGGGCTAAAACCACCCAATAAGGTGTAGCCGACCTTATCTCCCTTCTATGACATGTTAAAGCACACATCAACACGTGTTGCTCCCTTTTACAGCTCATTTATGTATTCGATACAAATTATTTTTCCTATTTCAGGAGTACAAACTTCCGGAGGCCATAACTTGAGAACCGGGTGTCCGATTGACGAACCGTTTGAAGCGCCGGAAAGCTCGCGAAGTGCTCTATCACCTCGTAACCCGCTTCGCCGGTTACGGAAACTTTTCAGGGCATTTCGGAGCCTCTAAAGTCCCCAAAATTAAGTTTAAACATTTTATTGCACCCCTCCAAGACGAAAACTTTAATATCTTCAAAACTAGCTGTGACCTTGCGACGCAACTTTACCGGAATGCTTATCTAGCCAACCAGAAGCTTCAGGGAGAGTTTCGCACCATTTCGTGCTCAAATAAAAACTTACTATAAATAGTAACCTCATATAAATGCAAGGTTGAGACACCATTTTTCCCAACAAATCTCTCACTTGTCGAACACCTTGCATGAGCGAAAGGGAATGTCAACACAATGAATCAATTGCTAGGGGCCATAAGGCCCATAGACTCTGAACTTCTCTGTGCTCACAGCCTTAGTTAAAGCATCTGCAACATTCATCAAAGTGTCCACCTTAACCAACTTCACCCTACCATCTTCGACCATATCTCTAACAAAATGATACTGAACATCAATATGTTTGGTCCGGGCATGAAATGTCGGGTTCTTAGCTAGGCTAATTGCACTCTGACTGTCACAGTAAACTATCACTGTACCTTGTTTTATTCCAATATCTGAACACAGTCTCTTAAGCCAAATGGCCTCTTTACAAGCATGAGTAGCTGCCATATACTCTGCTTCAGTAGTGGATAGAGCAACCACAGCCTGTCGCTTACTCATCCAACTAATTGCACCACCAAACAAAGTAAACACATAAGCACTGGTGGATCTTTTGCTATCAATATCACCTGCCCAATCTGAATCCACATAACCATGGATATCAAGGGAAGTCATGTCTCCAACTGAATTACCATGATAACACAAAGAATACTCTGAAGTACCCTTCAAATATCTAAAGACTCTTTTGACTGCATCCCAATGAACTCTACCAGGATTAGACATATATCTAGAAAGTACTCCCACTGCTTGGGCAATGTCTGGTCTAGTACAGACCATAGCATACATTAAGCTTCCAACCGCACTCTGGTAAGGCACTCTGCTCATGTCTTCCATCTCCAATGGGGATGTAGGACAATCTGAAACAGATAGTTTCGTTCCAACTGTAAAAGGAACACTCAATGGTCTACAATTCTGCATGTTGAACCTCTGTAACACTGAATTCACATACTTACTCTGGCCTAGCCATAGCTTTCTGTTCGCCCTATCTCTTCTAATTTCCATCCCAAGAATGTGCTTTGCTGCACCAAGATCTTTCATTTCAAATTTAGCAGCGAGCTGAGACTTCAGTTCTGAAATCATACCTTTCCCTTTACCAATGAATAACATATCATCAACATACAATGCAATGAATAAGAAATGATCACCATAAGATTTATAATAAACACAGTGATCTGATTTAGAACGTTCAAATCCCAAACTCAACACATATGTATCAAATTTCTGGTACCACATCCTAGGACTTTGTTTGAGGCCATACAAAGATTTCTTCAATTTACAGACCAAATTTCTTTTGCCTTTCACCACATAGTGCTCTGGCTGTGTCATATAAATATCTTCCTCCAAATCACCATGAAGGAAAGCAGTTTTCACATCCATTTGCTCAACCTCTAAATCATAAGCAGTAGCAATAGAAAGCAAAAATCTAATGGATGTCATTTTTGCAACAGGAGAAAATATCTCACCGTAATCAACACCCTCAACCTGAGAGTAGCCTTTTGCAACCAACCTTGCTTTATACTTTTCAATGCTTCCATCTGAACCAATCTTTTTCTTGAACACCCATTTACAACCAACAGGTTTTCGTCCTTCAGGCAATGGTACAAGATCCCATGTATCATTCTTTTTCAAAGCTGCCATTTCTTCCTCCATAGCAATCTTCCAGGATTCTGCATCATTCATACCTAATGCCTCTTCTACAGATTTCGATTCATCCACACTAGTATTCAGAGCAAAAATACATCTCCAATCATCAGGTGAATACCTTTCAGGTGGTTGTCTATGTCTTGTAGACCTTTGAACAAGCTGAGTTGGAGGTTCTTCCTCCTCTTCTGAAGATTCAGAGCTAGACGAGCTCTCCTCAAATTCTTGCCTATCTAGGGGTCTTGATTCAACTCTTTCAGGTGTAGGAGGAAGTTGAATCACATCTTCTTTTTTAGTCTGTTCTGGCTACAATGTAACAGAAGGAGACTTAATTTCTCTAAAAATAACACTTCTACTGTGAATTACCTTTTGTGCAACAGGGTCCCAAAGCTTGTATCCTTTCACACCATAACTATACCCGATGAAGATACATTTCACAGCCTTGTTCTCCAACTTTGTTCGCTTCTCCTTTGGTACATGTGCATATGCCTCGCAACCAAAAACTCTAAGATGTCTCAATGAAGGCTTGTGACCTGACCATGCTTCCATAGGCGTTTTATCAACAAGAGCTGATGTAGGAGACCTGTTAATCAGGTAGCAAGCAGTGGCAACAGCTTCAGCCCAAAATTTTTGTTCAAGACCAGCACCACTCAGCATACTCCTAGCCTTTTCCATCAGTGTCCTGTTCATTCTTTCTGCAACTCCATTCTGCTGTGGAGAATACGGAGTTGTCTTCTGCCTGTTAATTCCACAGTCTTTACAGAATCTATCAAAATCATTAGAGCAAAACTCACCGCCATTATCAGTTCTCAAACATTTTATTTTCTTTCCAGTCTGCAACTCAACCATTGCTTTAAATTCTTTAAAACGACTAAAAACTTCAGATTTACTCTTTAGAAAATAAACCCATGTCCTTCTACTAAAATCATCAATAAATGAAACATAATATGTGGATTTTCCAATCAAAGAGACATCTACTGGACCAAACACATCAGAATGGATAAGATCCAAAACACCACAAGTTTTATGAGAACTCGAGTAAAACTGAACGCGGTTTTGTTTTCCATAAATGCAATGCTCACATAAATCAAAGTCAAGGTTACAGTCATTCAAACCTTCAACAAGGTTTTTATTTTTCAAGGTCCTTAGACCCTTTTCTCCAATGTGGCCAAGTCTCTGGTGCCATAACATAGTCTTCTCTGCAGGTAACTTTGCTTCAGACGAAAGAGCACCCTTAGGTACCCAAAAACCATTTCCATCTGCTGAAGGTGAAACCTTCAAATCTTCCAGTGAAGTATCCGCAGATTTACTTTTTACAGAAGTGCTATTACACTCAACAGTGTATGCTTCAAGCTTATACAAAGTGCCAAACCTGACACCTCTAGCAACTACCATAGCACCCTTAATAATCTTACATCCTGTTTCAGAAAAGACTACCTGCACACCCGCATCTATCAGTTTGCTCACAGATAACAGGTTTCGTTTTAATCCAGGGATATGCAACACACCATTAATCCTTTTTATTCTACCATCAGAAAACCTGATTCTAACTTTACCTCGACCAACAATGTCTAGTTGTGAATCATCACCCAAGTACACCTTACCTCCATTAAATCCTTCATATTCAGAAAACCAATCTCTATTGGAAGTCATATGAAAAGATGCACCTGAGTCAATTAGCCAAGCATCATTACCTGTATGAGTCGCCAAAGCCGCAATAAATGCATCGCCATCTTCCTTGTCGGACTCAGAATCAGAATCGAACTTTTTCTTTTTCTTCTTCTTTTCTTCTTTGCAGTCCTTACGGATGTGACCCGGTTTACCGCAATTCCAGCAAATGACTTTGGACTTTCCAGGAGATTTCGATCTCCCTTTGGATTTGGACTTGCCACGCTTCTCATTCTTCTTGCCTTTCTCCTTAGGTCTTCCACGAACGGTTAGGGCTTCCTTTGAACTGATGGATACCTTCCTTCGCATCTCTTCACCGAGTAGGGCACCCACCACGTCTTCAGATTTCAAAACAACAGAAGTACTACCGATAGCCATAACAAGAGAATCCCACGAATCGGGCAAAGAACAAAGCAAGATCTGACATTTTTCCTCCTCGTCCATCTTAACACCGACGGATACTAATTGAGCCACAATCATGTTGAATGCTTCTAGGTGGTCTGCAATTCATCCACCCTCTTCCATCTTCAAGGAATACAATTTCTTTCTTAAGAAAATTTGATTTAATAAAGATTTCACTTGATACATCTCACCAAGCTTAGTCCATAGCTTCTTTGCAGAGTTTTCTTCATGGACATTGATTAGAACAGAGTCTGCCAGGCACAGTCTAATTAGACCCTTGGCTTTTCGGTCCATAACATCATACTGAGCTGCCGCAGTAGGATCTGAGGGCCTTTGGACATTCGCATCAACAGCATCCCAAAGATCTCGATCTATTAGTAGATCTTCCATCTTCAGCTTCCACATCTCAAAATTACTTCCATTAAATTTCTCCACCTCTATTCTCCCTGACGAACTCGCCATCTGAAAATTCCTGCAACAAGATCACAAAGTGTCTTCTGCACAAGCTCCCACTCAAATCTGGATTAGTTCAAAAAACCCAACTGCCCACAATTGAAACCAAAGGTGATCAGGCTCTGATACCACTTGTAAGGAAGTTAAGTAGCGGAAACAACTTCCTACACTAACCTTGAGAGGAGGGTAATGCAAAACTTTTTCAGATCATTACAACAGTTACAGAAAATAGAAATAGGTATAATAGCATTCATACCACAACACAATGATTTACGTGGGGAAAACCCTTTCGGGAGAAAAACCCCACCCTCCAAAAGCAGCTCAATATTTTATTCAGCAATCAAAACAGATTACAAAATACTTGTAGAGCAAGCTCTTCACAGGAGTAGCACTAATCAGAGATTCAGAGGCAACTCAATAGCCATAAGACTCTTACACACAACCTCTATCTCACACACCTCATAAATAGGAGATACAATACAAGAAACTGTCAAACGGTATTACAAAACCATGGGCTAAAACCACCCAATAAGGTGTAGCCGACCTTATCTCCCTTCTATGACATGTTAAAGCACACATCAACACGTGTCGCTCCCTTTTACAGCTCATTTATGTATTCGATACAAATTATTTTTCCTATTTCAGGAGTACAAACTTCCGGAGGCCATAACTTGAGAACCGGGTGTCCGATTGACGAACTGTTTGAAGCGCCGGAAAGCTCGCGAAGTGCTCTATCACCTCGTAACCCGCTTCGCCGGTTACGGAAACTTTTCAGGGCGTTTCGGAGCCTCTAAAGTCCCCAAAATTAAGTTTAAACATTTTATTGCACCCCTCCAAGACGAAAACTTTAATATCTTCAAAACTAGCTGTGACCTTGCGACGCAACTTTACCGGAATACTTATCTAGCCAACCAGAAGCTTCAGGGAGAGTTTCGCACCATTTCGTGCTCAAATAAAAACTTACTATAAATAGTAACCTCATATAAATGCAAGGTTGAGACACCATTTTTCCCAACACGGACATCATACAAAGAGACACGGGCCTCTGAATCCCGGTGGTAACTATGGGCGAACCATGATCATCCTCACACTTGATCTTTTTCAGGCGACAATCCATCTTGGCTCTATGGGCATAAAGCCAATCCATGCCAAGTACAATATCGTAAGATCCAAGTGGTGTCACTCTAAGGTCTACTAAAGTGGTGGTCTTGCCAATCTGCAGCTGACATGCCCTAACCTCTGATTCCACTGACACTCTAGCCCCTGAAGCTAATTCTACTTCCCAACTGACACCCTGTCTAGTTGCCACTAGCCTGCAATGCTCCACAACCAATGGAGATATAAAGGAGTCAGTAGCTCCTAAATCAAACAAAATAGATACATTGTTACCTTTGATCATACCTGTAGATTTGATAATTGTGGCCTGATGCTTAGCCTGGCGGTTGTCAACCACTATGAATACTCTATGGGACTTGCCCATATCACCAACTGTTAGCTCTGAAGCGGCCATCCGCTGATTCCCTACCACCTGACCCTGAGGGCAATCCCTTGCCATATGCCCCATGGCTCCACACGTAAAGCAAGCACCCCGTGCCTGAAACTGGGTGCCCTAAGGCCTAGAGAAAGCCTAACCTCCTGTCCTACTAGATCCACTGTACCCACCCCTAGAGGACTGCTGAGTCCTCGCCGGTGGTGTGTACTGCACCTGTGCTCTCTGATCACATCTCTGTCCCTGAGTCTGCCACTGTTTGGGCTTGGATCCCTACTGACACTATGGAGGCTTCTGCCTCTGGTTTCTTTGGTGTCTGTTGCGGAGGAGGGGGTTTGGAGAACCCTTGAGAATTTCAGTTGTTTCCTTTCCAATGTGGTTTCTGGAATCCATAAGTCTGAGGTGTGGGATTTCGGTTTTGAAACCGATCCCTATTGTCTTGTGGTCTGACCTGAATTTCCTCGGCAATCAGTGCCTTCTCCACAACAACCCAAAGGCTCTCTGGAGCGGACATCCTAACAGGCCCAGCTATACCGGCATTTAGCCCTCTCATGAAGCGGTTTACAAGAAGTTTCTCATCCTTTAGATAATCTACATAAGGCAATAGCTCAAAGAATTTGCTTTCATATTGGGTTACTAATAAGCCTTTTTGTTGGAGATCATGAAATTCGTCTATATGACGCTATCTGAAGTGTTCTGATAGGTACCTCTCGTGGAACCTCTCTGTGAATATCTCCCAAGTGAGAGTATCAGGAACTAATCCGCATTTGTACTCTTCCTGTCTCCACCAAGTGGAGGTCGATCCTCTCAGTAGATGGACTGCGACACGTGCTTTTAGGTTGCTCTCGTAAGAACGGAATGCAAAGCACCTCTCAAGACTCAAAAGCCATGCCTCGGCCTCTACCCCATCGGTAGTGTTGCCCCCTTTTTTTTATTTTTCGTTTATAGCCTATCAAAAAAAAAGAGGGTAATTATTTTCTAGGACTTAAGTCTTCATTAAATGAGCTTCGTACTCATTCATTGAACCTTTAATAAAGTTCACAATTCGAGTTCAAGAGAAATGTGTTCCATAAAGTTCCAAGTTGTCATTAGCATAGTCATTGAACTTGAACTTTGAACCTTTACAGTTCAAGGTTCAAGGTTCAATTGGTCTTTTGTCTTGTGTTTTGTGGTTGTCTTTTCAGTGCTTGTCTTGTGTTCGCTTTGAACTTGAACCATTGAACTTTTGTTTTGAAACAGTTCAAGGTTCAAGGTTCATTCCTGTGCTTTTGAACGTTCTTTTCATCTCTTTCTACTTGTTCACAAATGTGACTTATTGTCATTGAACTTTGAACCAATGAACTTCTTTAAAAATGAGTTCAAGGTTCAAAGCGGTGTTTTCAACTCAGCCCAATGGTGTCATGAAAAAAAAAGGCGGCGCAATCAAAACAGAATTTTCCTTGGTTTTTGTGTTTTCAAATTGTAATTATAAAAACAATCATGAGAAGGCATGTCGACTGTGTGGAGTTTATTTCTAATTAATAAGCATGTCAGAATTATATCAAATCACAAGTGGTTTCACATAGAGAATAAGCTGGGCCGAAGCATGTGTTGGTTCATTTCAGTCTTTTCCATCTTTAAATATGGGGCGTCAGGTAAAGTAATTATTGTTGCTGTTGGCGAAGAGTGGAGATGCAGAAGGTAATTTAGCTCAGTTCTTCCAAGGGTTTCACAGTTTGATGTTGAAGACAGGTGAGTTCAATTGCTTATTTTCCCCTGCTCTGTTTAGTTCTGAAAATTGTAAGTGTAATTCTTTGCTTCAGAATTGAATGTTGTCTGATTGACGCAATTTAAAGCAAAAATGAGACCGATTCTGCCCAAATTGGGTCGAACATCATGCTTGGTTAGTACCCTTCCAGAGTTAGATGATACAACCTTCATTCAAGATGAGTTAGATAAATTTTTAGAGAGGGCTAGGAACCCGACAGCTAATTCCATGATGGAAAAGATAGTTCATAGTGGTCTTGTTGAGGCCGCTGCATTCCCAATTGCTCCTCCTTGCCCAAAATTAGTGTATGCATGTATGAACCGATATGATGCTGGTAATAGGTGCATTAGAGCCAATAATGGAGACATGCTCTTGCGGATTGATAGAGAAACTGTA
This sequence comes from Cryptomeria japonica, assembly GCF_030272615.1. Lineage (NCBI taxonomy): Eukaryota > Viridiplantae > Streptophyta > Pinopsida > Cupressales > Cupressaceae > Cryptomeria > Cryptomeria japonica. The sequence continues at coordinate 431,302,261 of NC_081415.1, forward strand.
ATGGCTGCAATTGGAATTCCTCACAAAGAGTTGTATGAAGATTGGTCCATAGGAACCTCATACGCATTTTTCTCTGAGAAGAGAAGTGTTTATTGGAACGTCATAGCCAGGAACTGGCTCCTTAAAATACAAAAGTGAGGTTCTAGGTTGCCCAAACCCTTAACAAGAGAACATTTCATCACAGAAGTTAGGGATATTGTGGTCCTTTTGAACAAGCTTAAGGGGAATTCACATGCCTTCTATTGGGAGGACTAGATGTATTTTTACATTCAGGTATTATTAGCTGGTGAGAAATACTTGGACTGGGTGCAAGTAATTGCTGAGAGATTGCATGAAGGGTTGAGTAATTTTGTTGGAACAACTTATTTTCACATGACTTCATACTTGTTCTATATTTTAGCATGTATCAGAAAATGGTCGGGATTACATCAGGAACCATGGGTTAATGGAATGAAGGTCTACGAGTGCTATCCACATTTGCAAATACAAAGATACACAGAAAATTTCTTGAGATGGAATGATGTCTTTGCGGGAAGATTAACTTTTGAACTGCAGGGAAATTTGAATAATAGGGTGTCACCTAAGGCATTAAAGTTGGTCACCACATATGGGAGTTGTTTCATTCAATTTCCTAGATTCACCTATATCCGAATTGGAGGCTTTGAAGATGAACCTTTCAAATTACCCAGATATGCTCTCGACAACTATGTACTTTTAGAAGTTAGCAGACAACTAGCTCATGTGGATAAGAGATTTGGGATTAAAAGTGAATCTGAAGCAATTTTCCCAATTGAACTCGGACATTATAGTTGCCAAACTGTTTCTGATGCATTGAACTTAGAATTGGAAATCAAGAAGATGAATTTGCCGCCATATGTTGCTCGGCAGGGGTTCGACAACAAAGAATATGCAATGAAGCAACTAAATTTTGATGTGAACTTCACACATATACCCCAATTAGAAGATTATTAGGAGGATTGTTGTGATGAATTTGAAGTTCGGAGAAGATTATGGTCGAGGTTCACTGTAGAGCAAATTATTACTTTGAAATTGCCCATGAACATTGTAGGAATACAAGAAGCGGAAGATGAAGATGTATTGGACCCAGAGTTCAATAAAAGAGTTCATGTGCAACCTATTCCTGAAATTGATTGGGATAGGAAAGAAGAAGAAAATATTCAGTCAAGAACCTTTAATGTAATAAGGAGAACAGAGAAATGGTTAAGAGAGCGTAGGCCTGGAATAAAATTTGCTGCCGGCTCAGTCGAGAAATCAGTTGAGCAATCTCATGCTGCTGTACCAATTTCTTCTTCTAACATTGTTGTTGATATTGTAGGTGTCACTGGTACTCGAAGTGAAAAGGTTCAAACTAGAAGACTTAAAGAACCACTGTTTGGCCCCTCAACGGTTCGAGTCACCCGTTCCAGAAGTAAAAGGAAAGGTGCAGACATCACAGGAAAAGAAACCATCATAGTTCTTGATACTTAGGATGCGCAAGTGAGTATGGGTGAACCAGAAATAGACATTCCTGCAGCTCAAGATGCAGGTAAAGAAAAAGAGCAGTCTGGGGAAGGCCCCGATCAAGTGACTACTTTGGTGACCATGGATTCATCCGAATGTCAAACGCCACCAACTAGGATATCCTCAAATGTTTCAAGGTGGTTAGGAGCATCAATAAGTAAGAAACGCAATGTAGTCCCTATCAGTGTGCCCATAGAAGATATGGTGAGCAAATGCCTCGGAAAAACACCTAAGTCCAAAAAGCTAAAAGCAGAAGCTATGTTGGAAGTGGATGAGAATATAGGGCACTGGGTAGCTGAAGTGGCTAGGCCTATTTCTGACAAAGATCCAGAAAATGCAACGGAGCAGGATTTTGTTGTTGAAAAGCTTGATTTAGGAACTGCTTCAAGGGCTGTTGATGCAAAACACTTAGAGTTCTCTGCTAAACGAATGTTGTCCAGAACATGGAAAGATGAGAATGACAAACGAGAGTTGAAGCAGACCGTGAAGCAGATGGCGGAGTATATTAATGCCATTCATCATCCCTGCCCATAGCCCCTATCATAGGTTCCTCAAAATTTTGATCCTAGATCTCCCATGAACCAGAATTTATTGGATAAGGTTCAGAGAAATCATGTCCTGGTGAAAACCTTTAAAGAGTGGCTTGAGTTCATAATTCAGCAAGGAATAGAGTACATTGCTAATCTGGTAAAGGCGTACGAGGATGCTGTGACTGTGACTCAAGAGCTGGAAACAGAGGTGTCGGCGTGGGAAAAGGAAAGGAAAAAATGGGCTACAGTACTGGTTCAAATGAGAGATGTACAGAAGTATGGCGTCATGAACTTCCTTACAGAAAAGGTAGTAAATGATTTAGATGACAAGGTATTGCATGTGGCCAAGGAAAACATTGAATGGAGAAATTCAATCATAAAACAAGGTCATGAAGAGTCCACTAAGTTGCTAAAAGAATTGAAAGAACTCATTGCTGTGATGCAGAAAGACTTGAAGTGCATCGATGTACAACTTCTGAAGGAAGACGGACAGACCATTGAACAGGTAGTAGATATGGTGCAGAATTTCAAAGGGAAAATCAATTTTGTTAAAGAATCAAAATCCTTTACCCGCGATGACTTCACCAGAGTGGCCCGCATTGAATCCATGTTGGTTGTCTATTCAGATCATTTAGAGGTGCATAAAACTAAAGTCACGCAGGTGGGTATGGATAAAGAAGTCTGGAAGCAACACATCCTGCACATAGGTCTCCCGCATTACCAAGTAGTTCTTAATTTGTCCGCGGCTCATATGGAGTGGCGAAATATACGTGGCACCATGCACACTTCAGAGACAATTTAGGCCGTTTTCTGTTCTTTTAGTTATGGCTCTATTTACGGCTTGTAGCCATTTAGTTAGGTTTCAGTTATAGGTGGTTGTTTCTGAAATTTCATATTTGCATTTTATTTAAAAAGACAATTAAGCCTGGCGGCTATATATATTTGTAAGGATGTTTTTTTGCAGGAGATAATTTTTTTTTCTTTGGTGAAAAACTGGAAGGACCAGACTAATTTCACTTGTAATTTCAGTGAAATACCCATCTTTGAGTGGAATGAAATATATGATACAACTTGAGAAATCTGTGTGTTTTGAATGCACAAAATTTGTGTTGGAATGATAATGTGTTTGTGTATCAATTTCTTTTCTCTGATTTTTCATTTGAAGTCTGCGAATCAATTTGGTAAATGAAACTAGCTGTAAGATTTTGAATTTTCTGATTCCCCTTGTCCTGTGAGACATGAGTGAGTGTCAATCAGAATTCAAACATTCTTTTATCATCCTGAGAGTTAATTTCCATTTGAGATCAAACGTCTTATTATGAATTTCATTATCCATCATTAAGCATTCATATTGTGTTGACTAATGAATGTTGAAGCCTTTTGTTTACTTTCTGGTTAAAAGTGAATCACATAAAGAGAAAATTATTCAAAATTCATTGAATATTATATAGGGAGTTGTACCTTAATGCAGAGGGTAAGAACAATAATTATTTACCCAACTGCTGGTTATCATTGGTTTTCTATTTGGGCAATAGGGGTATTTATTTGTAAATTTTGAGAAATCCAATCCGTTAACCAACAGGTAGAACCTCCGAAGGACGGTGGCTGGAGGCGCATGACCTCCCTAATAAGATCCCCTAGATCCCGACGAGCTCTCTCAAAATAAACTGGTTCCACCACTGGAGAGTGGTCCTGGCATGTGCATAGACTCTGGCTCATTCCCACCCTGACTCTCTACAGGAATAGGAGCTAGGCTCCTGCTTCGTTCTCTATCAACAGATCTATGACTCCCACAGTCATGACTTCTAACTTGAGGGTTCTTTGCTAGGATCCTTTCCTGAACTATGCCAATAAGATTTTGTATTGCTTCTAAGAGGTCTCGATTAGGTTCATTTGGTTGTTCGGGAGGTGCTCCTGGGTTCTCTTCTAGAACCGATGCCTCCCTCACTACCTCTTTGCGTGCTATGCGCACACGTCTAAGACCCCGTTCGCACTTGCGAGCTTGTCGCGTTGTCGGAGGCATCCTAATAAGGCAACATACATAATTAATTTCTTCTAGAATAATATTAATTCAATTAAATTTAAATGTCTTATAAAATCAATTTAACAAAAATAATTTTAATAATCTAAGGCGAAACGTAAGTGGAGTAAGGTTCCTAGTGTGGAAACCTTGTTCTGATACCAAAATGTCATGCCCAAAATTTATGGCAAAAACGGAATGATTTTTTTTTTTTTTTAAATATCATCTAATTAACAATAAGTTCTCTAGCATGAAATGCTCTAACAAAGTTTTGGTCCTGACTATATTTAGAGGTAACTTTATCTACTAACCCAAGTAAGTAAAAATAATTTCAAATTAGATACAGGAGATTAGATGAATAGTTTTATTGACTCATCGATTTTATTCAATAACTAAATTAATAAATTAATTATCGTAGGTAACAATAAATCTCCAATGTCCATTATTTGATCTTAGGTTCTAATTAAATTAGACCTAGCACTTAGATTTGCAAGTGTCTATATTTTATCTAATAATACTTACAATGTGGTTTAAACTAACTCGATTTAAAAAGTCAATTAAAATTCATAAGGAAATTTTTTTTAATAAACTTTATTCTTATCAAAATGACTTACCCTATTGGTCATAATAATTCTAAAGTAATTAAATTTCATAATATTTTAAATTTAAACATTTAACTTTCTTCTTTAATTAAAATCCATATGTTTATTAAAACATAATTAAATTGTAACACCTAATAAATACTTTATCTAAATCCCACCTTATTCTCTTATATATTTTCAACCTATGAATATGTATATATAATACATACCTATACTATATAATTAAATACTATAAAAATTTCCACATATTAAACAAACCAAACCCTAACTAAAAAAAAACATGTTATAAAATACCTCATATTTTAAAATTTTCCTATCTCTTTTCCCTACCCGGGCTAGGGATTTATATTTTTGTTATTGATTTTGACTGTTATGCAGGGGGCCGAATTATCCATGGTGGAGAGGCGGCCATTTTTTGAAGCTCGGCAGTTTGGGGAAAGGCGGCCGAAAGGAAGAGGTGGCGCCGCCAGTGGGATGACCCACTGTGGGGGTCGCAGCCCACACAGCGGCCTTGGCCGCTGTGTGTGTCGCGGCCCGCACAGTGGCTGCGGCCCTACCCATATTTCATTCTTTTTTTTTTATATTATTATATATATATATATATATATAAATATTTTTTCAAATATATTTACATGCATTTAAAAAAAAAAAAAAATCCATTAGGTTTAATAAATCTATATATATATATATAGGTTTATATCTACATTTGTTTCACAGGTAAATTTTATGATATGTTTTATATATATGTATATATAAATATATACATGAAATCTACATGTATATAATTATATATATTTATATATAACTTATATTATTATTTCCTTTCTTAAAATAAAACCGAATTCATGGAAGATTCTAATTTTCAATTGTAGGAAAAGAAGTAAAGTAATAAATCTATTTATTGTAGGTATCAATTTCTGAAATTAAATATTGCCAGTATTTAAGATAAATGTCTAACTTTCTGAAGTAAATGGAAGAATATTTTCCAGAACTTTATTGTGCTTTATTGCTTTTACAAAAAATAGAAATATCTAGTTTATTTTTAATCTACAATATGCATGCAAATCTACTTATGTCTTTTCTGTTTTATTTTATTTTAAATGCTTAAGAATGGAAAAATTTACTGCAAATCAATCTATCATGAACATATCAGATATACGATTTTATTTTGACTTTGGGGATACTAATCTAGGAAATAAGTTCTGCAATTATTACAGCAACTAATTAGTTATTATATTTTCCCCTTTATTTATTTAAAATCTATCAACATCTACAACTCATAATTACTGCAATTAAAATGAAGACAAATTCACGGTTAAAAAGAAAAAACACAGAATTAAATAAAACTGATTTTCATATTTCAATAACTATTGCATGCAATTCAAAAGTATTTCTTTTCAAAGAGAAAAATGAACATATCTAGTTTTTTTTACAATCCTAAAGGTATTCTGCAAAATTTACAAGATGTTTCTTTATCTAAATAACAATAACTAATCTGATGCCTTTATTTCAAATTTACAATTAGCCTCTCATTTCAACGAATGAGGGTATATTTCTCCTTTTAACACTAATAAATACAGCTGCAAATATTTCCCTGCAACAATAACTCCTGCAACTTTCCACTTGACCTATTCTTTTCTCCCGACAATCCTGCATATTAAATCACAACTTTGACCATGGACTGCTCACCTCCTAGCCTAGGCTAACTGGTAGCCACCCCCGAGCTCAGAGAACCAAGCCCTAGATGGGAAACAGACATGCAAACACATAAAAGACAGAATACACACAGGTGTCAAACACACTCCCATCCTGGCTACACTGCACCACACTTTGGTGATGACCTTTTTAAGGGTGGTAGTGGACCAATACCCTGAGGAGAACTGCAAGTATGGAAAACATGTAGCCACCTCATGGCACAACAAATACCTCAAGAATTTCAATCCCCTTATTCCTGATGCCCCCCCAAGGCATTCTAGCCTTATATCCCTCCTTATGATCCCCATTGCACAAACAGGTCATGCAGCAAGGGTCACACAAAAATCCCTTGTGATCGCTCTCATAACGAGAGTCTGTCACTCGAGGGTTGTCACTGCTACCACCCACAAGATCCTCCTCTCTCCCAAGAGTAAGAGGTCTTGAAAAACTCCCAAAAAAACACATACAAAACATAATACAAAATACCAAATGAAATTCCCAAGAAGGACATACAAGAAAACAGATTTCTTACACCAACATACCTTCAAATCACATGCAAAAAGAAGACATTTAAAGAAGAATGTAACCAACCTTAATCTGCCCAAAGGTAGGATAGTATTTGAGGAAGAGCTGCCCAATTCCACGGATCTTCTCCTTCTACCCTTAGCCAATTTTTTTACTATTCCAAGCTATTCTATTTTTTTTTTCAAATTTCTCTTCTCCAAAAATGGAGAGTGGGTGATTACCCTCAAATTTTCAAATTCTTTCTTAAGAAGCTCATTCTCTCAGTTCTCACAAGTTTCTAAAAACGAAAGAGGAAGGTAAGACAGAATGGGAAAGGGAACTCTCATTCCAAAAGGAAAGTTTACAACTAGGTTCAAACTTCTCATTTCAATTTTCGCACAACTCAGAAAAGTCAAATTTTAGGGTGTCTAAAGGGTCACTTAGGAGTAGAAACTTGCCTAAAATTACCCCTAACCCTTAGGTATACCTTATGGGCTTTAGGAAACCCTATTAAACTACCCCTAGGTGTTCATTTAACCCATTTTAAACCCCTTTGAAGTTTATTTTCGGGTCAAACCTATGTTGACCACCCCAAAGATTCTTTACCCAAGGTATTTATGACATCACGTTACATTAATTGAAAAAGCTATAGTTGAACACTTTCCCACCAAGAGACAAAAATAAAATTTAAACTTAAATCCACACATATGTCAAGTGACACAAATAAAACACTTTTACAATTTAAAACATGAAATCGTCTCTTGTGGATTTTACACAAGTAAATTAAATACACTTAACACACATGCAACATATACTGTTACGAATAAAATACAATACAAACGGGGTGTTGTTTCTCCAAATAGACAACCCCTAGTTTACGAACATACATAAGTCTAGGTTTGGTTCTCCGTAATATTTCCATGGTCACATGGGTAACTTCCTGCGCATCTCAATTTACACATTAGTACTTTCAAATATCCACATATAATATAATTCAAAGGAATAATAATACATATCATCACTTGCCTACAATTTACATCTGGACAGATTAAATACATCTTTTATCCAAGCAATTTCACATAAGCAATTCATCTTAATTCTCATAAACTTAAATATACATCATAATTCTATTATCATAGTAAAGTCCTGCAAATTCAATAACAACATTTGTTACCACAATATCATCTTATCTAACAATCATGTAGTGTTCTATCTCATAAAGCATATAATAAATCATCAATATATAGCAATGTTATCCAAATCCTGAAATCATATAAGTTCTAAGTTTCAAAATGCATCAAAATAAAGTATCCATAATAGTCTCAATATAAAAATCACTGAAATGTCCGACTGAGTCGAGGTGAGGCCTCACACATAGAGAAAATACACATCATTAAAATCTGAGAGTAATACAAAAGGGGAAAACAAGGGGCCAACCTCTTTCCTGTGTTATGGAAGAGAGCCTCTGGTGAAGAGCTTGCCCACTCCCTCCAACAACAACACAAATCCACTTCCAGAACAAAACTCCAATCCACAAATTGTAGAGCCAAACTCCCCAAATTTTCCCAAGTGCCAGCAGAAAAATGAGTGCAGAAGCAAAAAAAAACATGTTTCATGACAAGCATATAAAAGCCCAAGAAAAATAATGAAAACCCTAGCCTTTCGATTAGCTAATGAAAATATTTCATTTTGAAATATATTTCCCTCTTCAACTATGACATTATAATAAACTTATTTATTTATCATATTATTATTATTATTATTTTGATGGGATATTTCAAGAATCAAAATAGAAATATATTACTCTTGTTAACGTAATAGTAACCGAAATATTATAATATAATAGGTAGGAAAATTATTTATTATTTACCCTTATTATTACTATTATTTCCAATTGTTTAAAATAACGCTAATAAATAGACTTTATTAAGTAATAAAAAAGGTTGATTATTTTTTTATTTTTTTTAAAGTTGATTAACTAAATAATCAAACTTCACAATAGTAGCTAAATAAAGATTAAATTTCAACATTAAATAAACAAAGTAATTAAAGTAAACAAGATAAATAATTGAATAAAGGTTAAAATCACCAATAATTAAATAAAATAAGTAAAGCAAAATAATTAATTAACTCAATAAATCAAATCAACTAAAAACATTAATTATTAAATAAAATCTCAGTAATCCAAATAATTATTAATTTAAATTCAATCGCGAGAAATAATTAAATAATCAAGAATCGTTAAATCTTAGTAAATTAAAATAACACTACCACTAATTAAAATCACTATTTTTTTTTATTTTTTAAATCGGTAAAAGGTCGAAGCCATAAAATTTTATTAGATTAAAAAATTTATTACATTGCATTACAATCTCCGCTCAATTCGGGCGTCGGTAGGAAAGAGCAGAGAGGAGAAAACCTCCAGCCTTGCCCGAGACATTAAGTCCAGATACAAAAAGACCAGTTATGATTACAACATTACAACTTAACAGTATTTTGAGATTACAACGTAGTCAATACAAACTGTCATCCTGTACTGATCATTCACCTACAGGCCCAGAAGATTTACTCTCCCTTATCTTGAATTGTAGCAATGGTCTGCCTACGAGGGACTGCTTCTATCAACAGTCTGTAAATGCCTTTCCTCTACTATCAGGACACTCAGACTAAATGAAATCTTAGATACCTGCAAAATCCCTCAATCCCGCCCTACAACAAACCACTTCATGAATTGTTAGCCAATAAACTATCAGATAACCAGGTTTGCCAAACATATTCCACAGCTGTTGCTACAACCATAGAATCTTTTGTATTGAGAAAACCTCAATCCTTAACACATCCTATAGGCTTCAAGCCAACATCTTGAATTTAAAAACAATTATCCACCTTTATACTAGAACCAAGCATAATCGAAAGAATGAAAGAAAATCATGAGTGGAGATATCCAAAATTAACTAGACATTCAATGAGAGAATTGTCAGCTATTATTAACAAAGAGTATCTGTCCCATGCTTCTCAGTCCGCTTTCAAAAAATAAAAATAGAAGCGGCCTACCTCCCCACCTTTGCCTAAACATAAAGCTACATATGTATATATCATCTATGCCTTTGAATATATATGTCTATCTATATATAAATACACACACACAAACACACACACACACACACACACACACATACACACACACACACACACACACATATATATATATAAAGAAGAGAGCACTGGTTCACCACACAAAGCCAAAAATTGAAAAATACTGAAGGAAGCTTTGTTTTCACACATAATCTGCTTAACCCACAAGCAAGACCCATTAAATCACACAAAAATTCAAAAGATTCATTTTAGAGTAGATTGTGAAAAGAAAGCCATCGAACTAGAGACAGAAAAAACATATCTAAAACTTAGAGCAAATATTAACCTTATCATCCATAAGTCTATGAAACTTAAGTCTGAAATAAAGTAAAAGTGTTATGGTAAACCATTAAGAATCAAAAGTAATGATAAGATAAACCCAAGACAATAGATCAACTATCCTACCTAGCTCCTTCTCACCCACACCTCAGTTTCCTTCTTCCCTGAGCTAGCTGAAGGATTATTTGGGCTAGAGGCGAGGATGGAAGGGATGTCTGTGTCATCCGGGACAACTTAAATGTTTTCAGCTTCAAGATAGTTGGCCAACCACCTATCACACGATGGTTTTCTAACTTGCAAAAGCCACATAAGAAAGGAAAAATTCCTTTTACTTATCGGATTATAGGCCACAAAGGCAACCATATCTTCAATTTCTAGGATTGGAAATCTAGGCACCAGGTTATTCATCCATATGAGTATATCATAGTTGTGAGGCTTTGGTACAATTAACTCCTCATCTACATTGACAACAGTCTTTCTTGAAGACACTTCTACATAATTTTATCACCACATCCCTATCCTTCTCATAATGCAAAGCCACCGCTAAGAACATAGTTTCAATATTAGAATTAGCCCTAGTGCAATCCTCATTCTTGATATATTCCTCCCCAAGAATTTTCATGACCACCCTGATAACCAGGACATTTGGGAAGACCAGAATGCCTTTCAATCTTTCTTTCTTGATTTCCCCTGTAAAATCCATTTTACGCTTGAGCCCTATACGCCTTAGCGGAGTATCCATAATGAGCTCAACTTTCTCAGAAAACCATCTACTCAAAACAAAGCCTTTACTTATATTAATTGAGTTATAAAAGGCGCCGGAAATACAACTCATCTATCTTGATAGAGGACCGATTTGATCGCTAAAGAGTGTCAAAGGAGAAAGGATGAAGGGTCACGATGCAAGTTAGACAATCTCCAAGATCAAGGTAATAAATACCATCGTCGTTAGTTGAGCGAGCTCCTTAGTTTTAGCCGGCTCATACGGCAAGGGAAGTCACATCATCAATTCTAAGTATGCCGCTAAAGAAGGCTATACTTGAGATAATGTGCTGACAAGACGATGACATTATAAATATGTCTATAGGCATTTAAATTCCCCTTAAAAATTGTAAATATATATATAGATGTGCATTACCATATATATATATATAATTCTATATAAATACATCTATATATTTACATATACACCTATTAATCTATATACAGAACTAACAACAACAAAATCACTTATGCATATCTGTATATAATATTTATATATGTGTATTAATATATATACATCCATACACATATATATGTATGTCTATATATATATGATATCCATATATACATACATATACCTATATACATAAATTCCTGCAATAGATGGCTTCGAGTATATTAATAATTGTATATGTAAATATATGTGTGTGTGTATATATATATATATATATATATATATATATATATATATATATATATATATATATATATATATATATATATATATATATATATATATATATATATATGCACATATACAAATGTTTCACTATGTATTTATCCCAAATACCTATGATATTTATAAAGAAGAGGATCATGCTCTAATATCCAGCATGTCTTAGTTTATTCATGAATTAAGAAATGCAAGATAAATTTATTCTACATCTGTCAACCTAGCCTTAACCATCTGACACTGACATATCTTTCTTCCTCTTAAAGGGGGGGGCTAGGTCAAGGGATGAATCCCGGGGAGATACCAAAACCTAACTAATAGAGAACAAAAGCCTAAGAATCTAAACCTTGCAGTAGATTCTTAGGACAAAAGGAAGGGCTCTATCTCAACTTATGAATTGTCCATCAGCCCCTGCATTGGCTAATTCATCCACCTTAGAATTACCTTCTCTATAAATATGACTGAAGGTTGTTTTCTTGAAATCCTTGAGGAGGCTTAGAGCCCTTGACAAGATCACATTAAGCTACCAATTAAGAAGAAAACCTTTTCTAAGGCCATTGATAATAATAGTCGAATCTCCTTCTATGGTGAGCTTACTAATCCCCCTATTCTGGCATAAGAGGAGGCCTTCAACAAAGGCTAAAATATTTGCTTTGTTATTGGATTCAATCCTTATAGGTTTGGCCACCTTAGCTAATTCCCCACTAGAATCATCATGCAGATAACATCCGATCCCTGCAGGATCTAGATTCCCACGAGAAGCTCCATCGAAGTTAATCTTAGCCCACCCTTTTTTGGGGACCTTCCATTTGCAGGCTTCTCTTAACTCCTTTTCCTTAGAGTAAGAGTCTAGGATATGCTTAAACGCCTTCGTTTCTCCTAAATCTTTGAGCCAATATAACATAGTATTATCCACAAATTGTTGATGCGTGATAGGATTTAGGTTGCTAGTAATTCTAATTCCTAAAATCTGACTACTTTCCCTTGCTCTAGAGATCGCTCTACCCAGTGATTCCTCCATAATGATGAAGAGGAAAGGGGATAAAGGATCTCCTTGCCTTAGTCCCCTGGAAGAGCTAAAAAATCCTTCAGGAGTTCCATTAACTAACACTAAGAATTTAGGTGTTGAGATGCATTCAAATATTAAGTTAATCCATGAAGAGGGGAATCCAAAGGCTTCTAGGCATTTGCACAAGAATCTCCAGTCTACCTTGTCATAGGCTTTCCTAATGAATAGTTTTAAGAGCATGCTAGGGGTTCCATTCTTCTGGATAGAGTGAATGGCCTCCTGAGCTATATTAATCCCATCATAAATAGACCTCCTAGGAGAAAAACTCGTTTGTTCTTTGCTAATCAAATGAGGAAGAAGTTTTTGAATCCTATTAGCTAAAGTTTTAGTAAAAAGCTTATAAATGGTGTTACACAGTGCAATGGGTCTAAACTCATCGAAATACTCAGGCTTTTCCTTCTTTGGGATCAGGACCAACAAATTATTATTGATTTCTTTGAGAATATTACCTGATTTTCTCATGCCCTCAAGAGCACCTATCACCTCCTCCCCTATGAAGGACCAACATTTCTAAAAAAAACTAGTCGAGAAGCCATCCGGATTGGGGGATTTTTCTGGATTCATCTGCATTAGAGCTGCTTCTACTTCTTCTAAAGATAATTTTGCAGTCGGATTATGAGTTTGATCCTTACTGAGCAGTTTTGGTATACATTTTAGAAACTTGTCTTGGTCTAAGAAAAGAGGACTCAAATCAGTGATAAGAATATTGGAATAAAAGTCTACTGCCTCCCTCGAGATGAGCTTAGGATCTTCCACCTCAGAGCCATTACAAATATTTATCTTAGAAATTCGGTTAATGACTATTTTAAGTTTAACACTATTGTGAAAGAATTTAGTGTTCTTATCTCCCTCATCTAGCCACGTCTCCCTGGATTTTTGTTTCCAAAAGACCTCCTCTTTTGCAAGAATATTTTCTTGTTCAAGAAGGAGTTTCTTTTCTTTGAGAAACAAAGCTTCATCCATCCCTTTCCTCATGACAACTTTATTTACCTCCATTAACTCTGCTTCCACTTGTGCCTTCTTGTCAAAAATATTACCAAAATGATCCTTATTCCACAAAATGAGCTTCTGCTTAATTATCTCAACCTTATTGACTACCTTACAGATCCCAGACCCAGAGACCTCTGCCTCTTTCCACCATTCCTCTAAAAGCCTACGAATATTATCGTCTCTCAGCCACATTTGTTTGAATTTAAAAGGACATCTTCTTGGTCCCGAGTCACCAAGAATGCTATGTTGGATCAGAAAATGATCTGAGCCCAAGAAAGGTAAAATTGAGGCTTCTAAGGTATACGAAAAGTTGATGAGACTACCCGATACAAAGAACCTATCTAGTTTTTCTGCTATATTACTAAAACCTAACCTTCTGTTGTTCCAGGTAAAAGAATCCTTAACCATGTTAATCTCTATCAAGCCACTGCGATGGACCCAATCTACAAAGTCTAAAGTAGCCCTAGAGAGATTTTGCCTTTGCCCCCTCGTTTCTCAAATTGATTCATGATAGCATTGAAGTCACCTCCTAAAATGCAAAATTGTTCCTGGGAATTTGTGAATTCTTCGATTTCCTTCCAAACTCTTCTTTTGTCCTCATTTAGGGTTGGTCCATAAACATTAATAACGAGAAAATCTAGTTTGTATTTAAAACTGGTAACTCTGCCACTGATCCAATTATCGTGAGACTCTAACAATGAGAATCCAATATTGCGTGAGTCCCAAATAATGGCCAGACCTCCAGAGGCTCCTGTGACTGGAACACCTATAATATGTCTAAAGCCTAGGCGTTTACCAAAAGAGGCTAAGTCATCTTTCTCTAGAATTTGGTTTCCTGTAACATAACTAAATCAGGACTATAGTTAGACAGACAACGTTTAACTATTCACTGCTTGTTAGGGGCATTTAAACCCCTAACATTCCATGATAATACTTTCATGGTGTTGTGGGAAGGACCTTCCCCTTCCCTGCATGAAACATATCCGTGAGTTTAACCTGACCTTCAACTATACCATCATTAGCTCTTAGCTCTGATAAGGATTTATTGCCTCTCTTTTTATAGAGTTTAGCACAATCCAAAGTAACCTTCCCCCAAGCCCATTGTTCAATTCCTACTGCTTCAAAAGTTTCACCATTTTCTTTTTCATCTAACTCCATTATAAGGGCTTCTGTATCTGTGACCTTTGGGGGATGGGTAAAATTCATAATCCCTTTCATTAGGAGCCTTTTCTGTAATTCTAGTTCATCTTTGTCTACTATTTCATCCAGTAAATTCTCCAGGATGTCCTCGATGACTGAATCACATAAATGATTGATAATGCAGTTTACCTCTTCCTCTTTACGAACCAATTTTTCCTCTTGTTCAGCCTTATCCAATCTATTGGGAGCTCGCAATGATTAGGAGGAACCATTTTCTACCCGACTGCCCCTGACTTTCGAACCAACATCCTGTTCAGGGATAAGAGTCATATCTTCCCCCTCCCCAACTACCCAATAATCAATATCAAGATTGATTTCACCCTTACTATCCTGAGATAAATTTTTTAATTCTTCCCTTTCTGCCACTTCAGGGGAGCAACAGTTCTTCTCTTCCTTAGAGTCAGTAACCCTCCCCGACTTATCCTTCAAAATAGCCTTATGGGATAGCAAGGGAGGGGAATTCACCCCCTCATCCATGCTCTGATCACCTATAATTTCCCCTTCTTCTACCCCCTCAGACTGCCCTAGGGTTTTTTGAGGGAAAAAATTCTAAGATTGGTTTGATTTCTAAGTATATATCTAAAATCTCTCTATAAAATTCAGGGTAAATCAGGAAAGATGACTCCCTAGTTCTGATTTCAATAGGGGTGAGTGAGTTCACACTAATATCCATATTAACTATCAATACACATTCTTAATACTTCCTATCTTTGTCACTAATCTCTATGAATTTTTCTAAATGATTGCCTATTTTCCCAATAATTTCTTTATCCATTATTTCTACTGGTAATTTGGGGATCAAAACCAGTCTATATACTTTAAATGACTCTATTTTTTTTGGATTGAAAGCAGTTTGCCATTCTAAAAATTTTAAATCAAAGCCTTTAAAAATCAGAGATTTACCTGTTAAGAATTCATTCTTATGCTTGACATTTCCGCAGTCAATATAAAAAAAACCCTCGAACAAGATAGCAATACTCACTATCCAATTGAAGGAAGACTTGAACCAATCTGCAATTACTTCGGTTGGGACTCCAAGTCCACACCATCTAGCAAAAACCCCAAATGTTTTGCAAGATTGTTGAATCCTTTCAACCAAACTGTCATTGATTTCCAGCATATTTTTCTCTTCTGATTTAGGGTTCATCTTCATATTCGACTTTACCTCCGTGGGTTTGGGAGGAAGCAAAGATTTGGGATTCTTGCCTCCCTCCGCAGATATCTTAGGTCTGACATAATTACCACTTGACATCCAGTTATCCAAATTCTCATTATATATATTTTTTATTTGGCTTGACCTAGGGAACCAGTTTTAAAAAACCTTCCTCATGATTATGCAAATGGGTGAATATGTTGGAGATGGTTGGCTTGATAGAGCCTTCTTGGCGAAGGGTATTCTGTTTGCCATGACCTCCATTCCTAAAAAATGGTAAACCTTTCATAGCAGCCCTCTGATATCTCCTTGGTTTCACCATCCGCCATTCTGATTTTTCCCGAGGAAGGGGAGCCCAGTTCCCCGAATTGCAGGCCGAAACCGCATATTTCATTTTCTTGAAAAACCATTTATGTCGTTTGATGTCTGGATGTTTTTGCGAAAGAAATCACAGAGCCATTTTTCCTAAAATTAATATTAGAAACAATTACATTACTAATTATTATTTACAATTGAAAAAAATATTGTTTCAATTAAAATCACAAATTATTATTAAATAATTACTCAATCACAATAAATCATTTATCGCCAATTAAATAGATTAAACAATCAATTCACCACTATAATCAATAAATCATGATTAAATAGATTAAATAATTAATTTATTACTATAATCAATAGACTATAATTTAAATAAATTAAATAGACTAAATAGTCAAACTCACCATGCCACATACTCGCAAACATGATGATTGACACGACATGGCAAAATTTGCCAAGACTGACGACAAGAGTCAACGACAACCTAGACCTAGAGTGTGGGTAGGGAACCGATGACATCTCTGAACCATATATTTGCCATTAGGAAGAGACACACTCACACCTGTAAAGCCAGTGGAGCTCGCACCCAGTTGCCCGGGAGGAATGAATGTCTTAGTACCTGGAACCCTACAACCATAACGAAGATACATGTGCATATATATATACAAAACAGGCAAGTGGAGGGATATCGCAATGACACATCCCGCTCGCAATGAGTGATGTAACGTTGATCCCCCCACGAAGACAGTCAAACAATATCCATACAGTGAACATATAACTCATGAAACATCGCATCATAAGTAAATCAAACTAGGGTTAGTATATCCATTCCAAAACGAGGCATAATCCATAGAATCTATCAAATCACATGATAATGAAATGCTGTTACTATCCATCTATGCATCAATCATGATATAGTACATTCAGCAATTCACATAATGATAAACATCTAACCATGTAGAAATCATAACTAATCATGAGTATAGTCAGTAATATCAATAGTATAAGATCATGTAATGTTTATCATCAAAATCATCAACTGAGAAACGTAAATAGTCATAATCAATATCCATGCATCACATAAGTCAAATCATATCCATCATATCCATCACACAAAATAAAGATCCGATCAAGTCAATCCAAAATGAAACAAGAGTCGGCTCAAGAGTGGGCACTACATGGTTGAGAAGTGGAAATGGGCTTATTTATTTTTTGGCGTGATGCCAATTTTGATCTCTTTGATTAGTTGAGATACTCTCACAAAAAAATTGGGAATAGATTTTTGTCTTTGGCATTCATTTGCTTCTGATTGTGCTTATTCAAAACTTGGCGATGCTAAAAAATCCTTTTGAGGTTTACTATAGATAGAGCGACAATTATTAAAGATCAATTACATGCTTGAAAGTATAAGTACAAAATCTATTACAATTGAGATTGAGCACTATTTTGAATACTTTTATCCTAACCATTGATTATCTTAAATAACTTAAGATGATGTCATAAATACAAATTCCAAACATATAGTTCAAGGCCTTTTGTATGCTAGTTAATGAATAATGAACATATTAAAAAAAAAGTCAACCCAAAAAAACAAGATTTAAAAAAAAACCAAAAGTAAGAAAACTAAATCAAAACTTTACCATACAATCAAAAACCCTATAAGATAGACTCTAGCATTTAAAGTTGACATAAAATATCTAAATTCAATTCTATAAATTAACTTGTACTCCAAATAAATCAAATAAATAGTAAGGCTATGCATAACGTCTATTAAAAATAACTTTAAAACAAAAAGGCAAAATTAGAGGGTATGAACTTTCGTTCCTAGAAGGTAGCATGTCCTTTCCTTTTGGCTACACACGATACGTACCTAACCCTAAAAGTTTATAGTTGACTCCACATCATATAAATCATATTTTATTTAATCTTTTAATAAATTATAATTGCGTGATATGAAAATCATAATACGAAGAATTGAAAAGCAATTCAAGTCCGCAGCAAATTTCTCATGGGATAGGAATTGGTTTATCATGAAATGCAGGTAAAATTGATTAAAGAAGGTTCGACGGCAAAATTCTTGTAAAGGCAAAGGAATTAGAAGCCAGAAAAAAGTATTTTGGAGCGATTTCGTGATCGTCGGCGTCAAATCGTGCACTTTGAGTTCTTTCAGGGCCGATTGGGTCGGGGAAAGCTTTTGGGCATGTGTTTCCGGTGTAAAACGATGAATTCTTGGCAAAAGTGTAAAATTTACCCTGTATCTATGACGTATTTTTGAGTTATGGTGTAGATTGAGGAAAAATATACTGTTAGCTAAAATAAACACTGGAGAAGCTGTCAAATAAGGCTCGAAACGAGGGATTTATTGGCGTCGGGTTGTATCGAGCAGATCGATGAAAATTTTTGACTTAAAGCTTGTTCTGCAGTAAAATTTGAAACTTGCAGGAATTTGTTTTTGTAAATAATGGAGAATTCGTCGAAATTCGAGGTTTTTTTGCCTTCAATTCGAGGTTAGGACTTATCTTGGGTTGATTATTTGTCAAGATTGCTTAAGCGCAATGTTTTGTGCCCTGAGAAGCAAAAGAGTTTTTTAGCAGCAATTTTTACGTCTGTCGAAGTGTTTTATTAGAAGTATTGCAGTAATTAGGTTTATCAACAGCCGAGGTATAGGCTTTTCTAAGTTTTGTGTAAATAACCCCTAAAATTTTGAAGGGAGGGTTTCCTGTCGGTCATTTTCTGGTCTTGTGTGTAGCATTGAGTGGAAAAGGTCAGAATAAAGGCTGCGAATAGATTTGAGTAAGAAGATTGTGTAGATCGGGCTCCAAATGGCGTCAGCTGAGCCTGGTTTGGGTGAAGTTTCAGAAAGGAAGGCATCTACTGGGTGGAAACTGTGTGGATTACCGACGTGGCAGAAGAAGCCTGTCGAACGACGGACTTCTAGGAGTCGTAGCAGTGGGCGCCCTCCTGCCAAGAATCAACAGTCTTTAATTGCGGTTGCAAAATCCTGCCTTTTGACTCGGCGGCGGCTCCGGCTTGATCCTTCTAAGAAGCTTTATTTTCTCTGTAAGTTTAGCTTCTCCGAACCTGACTTCAATTCGTTCACTATTGATGTTTGAGCAATGAATTTCTACTTTGTATAGATAGTAGACTGTAACTTCCATGAACATGTCTGGGCACTCCAACCATTGAACCACCATCTTTTTGCGGTCTGAAGTGTAGATTGTTGTTCTAATTGTAAAATGGAGCATTCACAAAAGTTAAAATGATTGATATATAAAACTATCTCCATTTGCTGATGATTTTGGTTAAGATTTGCTTACAATGGGAATTGTCTAATAGTAAAATGGAGCATTCACAGAAGGAAAAATGACTGATATAAAAAACTATCTCCATTGGCTGATGAATTTGGTTAGGATTTGTTTAAATTGGAACTTGTCTAATAGTAAAATGGAGGAGCCCTCACAAAAGTAAAAATGGGTTCATAATAAAAACTATTAGTGTTGGCTAATGATTTTGGTAAATACTTGTTTAAATTGGGAGTTGTCAATTTGGCTGAGGTCGTCACGCTAGGTTGGATTGTTGCGGTCACTTGTAGGCTGGGAAGTCTCTTAGTGAGACCATCCAGAGGTTTCTACTCTCTCTGCCCAAGATAAGGCGTTCAGCTAAGGTCCTAAATAAAGAGAGATAGATGACATCCCACAATTACATAAGATAACATTCATCCCAAGATCCAAGCATGTCTAGATTGAAGAAGAAAATCTTGTAAGCTAATTAAAACATAGATTATTATTAGCCACATCATGACTTAACAGGATTTGAGAAGATTGGCAAAAACCTGGTCGCTCCAATCAGCAAAAATCTTTTAAAAAATACACTTCAAATTTGCAATTTAAAATTAAAATTGCTATTTACAGTGGATTTCTTTTTCTTTTTTGGTTTTGCTTTTGTTTTCAACGCATTAGATTTGATTTTTAATACACCATACTCAAATATAGAATCAAATTAAGTTATTCTTAGAAATAGTCTATCACGAAAGCTAAGGGAAATTAAATATATGATTGTGGATTCAAGCGAACTTGGGCACATGTAATTTTTTCTTTTTTGCTTGGGAGATCTATTGCAGTATTTCGTCATGGTATATGCTTGTGCTATTAAATTGCTCAATTTGATGGCGTATTTACTGTTTTGAAATGTTGAGCCATATTAGGTGACACTAACAAATGGTCTTTCGAGAAGATTAAGGAAAATATAAATTGATGTAGGTTGTGGATTCAATCAAACTTGCGAAAATTTGTAGCAGCTATTTTGCTTGGAATAATATCTGCAGATTCTCATCTTGCCATGTTGTTTTGCTTTAGGCTTATTTGCTTTGATATATTCTCTATTTTCAAATGTATAACTGAATAGGGTTGCAGTTAAAAAGGGATTAGTAAGGAGGTTAAGCAAGAACTAGAAGGATCTATTGAAATGGCTAACAAAATATCAAATTCACTCGGTCTGTGGATTCAATCAAAGTTGGGAAAACATCAATTTTTTTTCTCATTTTGGCATCAATCTTGATATGCACAGATGAACCTGGGAAGCAAGTTTCCAGTGCGGTGAGGATAAAGAATGTCAGTCGATCATATGTAGCTTTCAAAGTAAGTATAAGAAATTTAAGGAGCAACATAAGAAGCAACAGATTAGGATTTGGGAATTCTGATTTGTGCTCTGTCAATTCTGAGAGCTTTTAGAAGCAATGGTAATTTGTGTTATCCTATTATTTATTATTTATTTTAACCTTTCTTTTGATTATATTTCCAGTTCCAGACAAATGCTCCCAAGAGCTGTTTTATGCGACCTCCAAATGGCATTCTTGCACCAAATGAATCAATAACGACAAGTGGTAAGTATTGGTGGCATAGAAGTTCTGATTTTCCATGTAAACTGTTCTATTTGGGGTTAAGCTACTGGGCATTGATGTTAAAATTATGCTCTTGATCTATCTAACCATTGGTTGAATATTCTTTAGCATTCCTAAATGACAGGTCTTCTGACAGGAAAGATTTGATGCAGTTGTAAAATTTGTGGAGCAGCCAGAAAACTCTCAAGAAGGGAAGATGAAGCAGCCAGAAAAGTCAAAGGAAAGGAAAACGAAGGATAAGTTCAAGATTGTGAGCTTGAAAGTGAAGGATGGTGTTGAATATACTCCAGAACTGGTATGATAATATCTCTTGGTAAAGCTCTTGGGATTTTTTGTTTTCAAAACCCCCTTCAAATTAGATCTTCCTCTAGTAATTGAAATGCGTATTTAGTAGTATAGTATTTTTATTTTACCAATTGTTATGAGTAGACACTGCTAAGGACTGTTCATTTAGCTTTAATTCAACATACAAATCTGTTGATTGGTGAAGATGATTAAGGATTCTTTTTTTTTAAGGTTGCAGGATTTGAGTTTGGGCTTCTAGTTGTTATTTTGATCTTTAAATATAGATTGCTGTTTGATCTCATATTAACTCAGTATTTAGTACTTTCATGATAGACATCCATTATTGCCAGCAATGAAAGTATAAGAAATATGAATGCTCAATTTAATAAAGGAATATGATTTTTGTATTTCTTTTTGATGATAAATTTTCAAGTTCGAAGAGAATAAGGAGGTGATAGCAGTGGAGAAAGTTTTACGTGTAGTGTTTCTTGATCCACAACGTCCTTGCAAGGTAAGTTTACAAAAACCTTTTCTTTTCAAGCATGCAATTCATATTTGCTGTATGATGGTTACACTTGCTTTTTTGTTTCTAAGCTGTGGGGAAAATGCAATTTTAGAATTTCTTCTGATTTATGCTTGTACAACCCTTTAATTCTGAAGGAGCTGGATAAATTGAAGAAACGTCTTGTAGAAGCAGAAGCCAATAATCAAGCTCGTAAAAAGCCTCAGGAGGACAAAACTTCGAAACCACCTGCTCCAGCAGAAGGTGTTATAGATGAATGGGTGGGTATTCTATTGTATTCTCCAAGCATTCTAGAGTTTGCTTACACTGCCTTGTGATATAAGTAAATTATAATAGCTTTACGAAGCAAATTTACCTGCTTCATACCTTTAACTGTTTCTCAAGACTCTTAATGTTATATGGTGTCCTAATTTCAATTCTGAAGTATAAAAAGTTCAATAAGCTCTTGTTGTGATGCAGAAGGAACGGAGAGAGAAATATCTTGCTAAACAACAGGGTGAAGTAGCAGATTCTGGGTGAACATGCTACAACTTTTACAGGGAAATATGTAGTTATTTTGTTTAAAGAACTAATGCCTGTTTTATTTTGAGCTTCAATAGAAGATGTAGGGAAATAAAATTTAGACATCACAGTATAGAAGCCAAAGCACTGCATCCAGCTACAATACAATATCTCATCAAATGCAGTGGTCTTTGAAGAGAATCTTGTATGTATATAATGTTTGCCATTGCAAACTGACATTGCAATTTATTGTAAGTGCTAATTCAACAATACCCAATATTGCGTCATTGTGCTTTTAGGTTTTGCTGGACTTTGATTCCATCACTTAAAAGTGCGTTGGAATTGCAAAGTTCTAATAAATTCTTGTTAAGGAGTTTGTATTTAGATTTGTTCGTATCAACCTCTGTATTTTCTATTGGAACCCTCTAGTATTTGTTTTTGTTTGCTGGATAATCCAATACTTGATTATTTTGCGTATTTGTTCCCGTCCAATTACTTGTCACATAAAATAATGAGTTTATATTAGAAATACTCTTTTTTAAATCCAAAATTTGAGGAACTTTCTAATAAAAGATTTCTTTTGCTTAAGCGAATTTTACATAATTTGGAAATTTCGTTTTCTTTATATCGTTTATATTATTAGTTACAATGTTTTGTGAACTCTGAAGTTTCCCTAGCACCAAATTATTGACATTCCAATATGGGACTTGCCAAATTAGAGTACCCATGACACTTCGCTAGTTCTGTTATATGCAGAGACCATAACACTACTTAATTGCTATGATCTGTGTTAACTAAATTCTATGGCAGTCGTTTCACGTGTGCAACTTCCCATCTTTGAGATATTCCATATTCTTGAAATTTCATTTTGATTTGAGGAATTTAACGAAGATGGAAGATAAAATGATGCTTATTTTTGTAGTTGGGAAATCAGTGTTTTCTTAGACCAAGCATTCATTCCCATGGATTGGTAGTGTATCTTATCATTCTTGTGAATATACAGAGGGGTTGGATCCAATGGGTAGTATATTCGTTCATGCCTATGGTTTGCTCTTTTTTAATGAAAGAATTTGAGAGTGTACTGAATTTGAAGCCCGGAAATCGTTTGGTTATAGTATTCTTATGAATACGGTGAGGACTTGGATCTAACAGGTTGTGCTGCAAGAAATGGAAGAGCGCAGTAGCAGTGTTTTGATTTTTTTTCCTAGAAGGGAATTTAACAATGGTGGGGGGTATAATTGGCACTACAGAAGTTCAAAGAAGCAAAAGCCTTGTCGGGCCATGTGTTAAACCTGTTTGCCCTTCAATAAAATTTATAGATTGAAAACACCAAGACGAAGGTCTCTAACTAGTAGGCTATAAATAGGTAAATGGTTAAGGCCTCACCTGTAGCATGATGAATGGATATAAGCACTATGGTAAGATGGAGGGCAAATGATGAAAGCCCTGGTAAAAAAAGTGGTCATAGTTAAAGTTAATCTGTATGTATAGAAATCCTAGGAGGCTGCAATTAGGACGCTAGACTATTCATTTGTTGGAACGGAATCCCTAAGGCCTATTGCCACATGTCTTCTTTCAGTGAGTTACTCCTTTCTCTCACCTGTAAGGAAGATGTTTGCGGGAACATGATTGATCAAATAATTTTTACTATTGGGGATGGTATCGCTTAAGTAGGGTTTTAAATTTAAAAACGTATTTAAATTTAATCAATGTAGGCTTCATCAATAATGCAAAGCATGGTTGGCTTGACTGGAAATTTTGGCAACGAAATTAAAGGAAGACCCACATAACTATCCCTAGCCCTACTCGTTGATGTCCATGGGGAATACTACTTGATATACAAGTGGAATACAAGTAAAATATCGAGCAAATAAGAGGGCAACAAAGGAAGTAGAGTGGAAGGCATAATGAAAAGCACGATGGATGACAATGGATGAAAAGGTTGCATGTGAAAGATGAATATTGGCCCATCTTTTTTTGTTTTTAAACGGTGTAGTTAAGTGCATGTAAATGTGACAGATTATGTCTTAAGTGCTTTTCAACAATAATATCAAATTATGACAGTTGAGTTCGATACTTGTTTACAGTCGAAACATGTAAACAAAAACACATTAATATTAGATTAGGAAGCACAAAACAAGAAGAAAATAGCGAGACACTTAACATTAGATTTAGGTAGATTTGGGTTGATGACCTGTTTGGAGAGGTTTTAGACCAAATTTCATTATTTTTGGACCTTGGAATTTCATTGGAAGATGGTGCAACTAACTTGGAGGAGGAGCCTGTCATGAGATAATTTATTTGGGATGCTTATTATCAACTTTTGATAAAAACTCGATATGGACACTTGTCACAATAGTGACGTAAAATATAAAAAAATATGTTAAAATGATTAAAATATATTGTGGGAGAGAGGGAAAGTGAATTTGAGAAAGATACACTTGGATTCAAGATTGCAAGCCCACAAAATTGGAATCATGAGATCTTTAGGAGCTACTAAAATAAATTTAATTCAATTTTGACACTAGGACATTGTAAGGAGATGGCATGCCCAAGTTGTAGGAAAAGTCTTAGGCTTGCCTCAAATTGAACCTTGACTTGGAGAAGCCTTGCCATGTACCTAGGTCCAAGGAGAAGTCAAAGGCCTAAAATAGCTCAATTCCTTGATACTAGTGAAGGGGAAGGTTTGCCATATCAAGGGTGGTGGTTTTAATCTTGTAAAGGTTTAGGGAGCAAGATTTTAGGAGCTCAAAGGTAGTTATTGCACTAGGTTTGTGACATAGGACCTCATTAAGTAGTTTGATGAAAGGAATAAAAGGGTGGCAAGATGAGACGGGTGAGGGGTCATTAAAGGGGCCAGCCCTTAGGACCAATGAATAAAAGACAACACAATAAATTGTAAAATTGAACATGTTAAAGGGGTCAAGAGGATGCCATATGAAGATAATGAGGGATGATCACAAAGGAGGGTAAAAAAGAGGTCAAATTGCATGTTACAAGACAACTAAAATATTTGAAATGTGACATAGGCCTCCACTTATGTGGACATACGACAACAACAAAAAGTGCAAGAAATTATGAAAAAAAACAATGATACATTTTATCATAGGAGATTTAGCCTTTAACTTGGTAATATTTAGCCTTTAACTTGGTAATATGTATACTTGCAACATCATAAAAAAGAGTAGTTACTTCATGTCAACTATAGTAAACATCTAATATATATAAATGAAACACAAGGTAGTTATGCGAGCACATAAACACATAAAACACAAAAAATGCAAATGCAAAATGTACATCTAATACATCTACTATGCCATAACATACTAGTAGAAAGGTTGAGAAACACCACAAAACCCTTTCATTTTGTGGAAGGGATCTATAAAGATTCACTCACAAAAGAAAATTAAGGAAAGGAAGCATGACATTTACTCACATTAGAAACAAGAGGAAAACCTTGGCTAAAGGTAGATGGTAATTGGAAATTGGATATTAGAAATGACCCAATAATGACAAGAGTTGTAAGTTATCCACCCATAAAAAAATCTTGGCTAGGTATATGATAAATTTGCTAATGACAACAATGAAATATGAAATTAATGGCTTTGAGGTTGGCACCCAACTAGAACAAGAAACAATGGCTTTGAGGTTGTTACATGACACATTGACTATTTTGTGGTTACCAAACAATTGAAAATAGGAAGCAATGATGTTTTCAATACTTATGAGATAACCACCCAATTGGGAAAAAGAAAAAGTTAGGTCCAAAGTATTGGTAAGTCTAGTTGTTGTCAAGGTCCAAGGGTTAATGATAGAAAATATGGAGAGCAAGTGATGTAGGATACGTACCTTCTCAAATGTGAATGGTGGAAAGAGTTATGAACTAAAGGAAGAGAGTTGTTTTAAAGATGATGGTTCAAGGAAAAATGAAAAAAAAAAGAGAGCTACCAAGGATTATGATAAGGGAAGATGATGATAGTGATGAAGAAGGGAAACAACAAGGTCATGCTCCTAAGGGATGAAAAGATAAAGGAATCACTAGGCAGTCAAGCATCATATGCCGTTAAGTGACTAAGTGATGAAAGAGGGGAATATCTAGGTTATGCCCCTAAGGGATGAAATGATAAAAAGGATCAAATGGGGGGGGGGATATCATATGTCCCCAAGTGATTACAAGTGAATGCAAAAATCATGGAAAGCATAAGGTGAAAGGAGAAAAATAAAGCACCAAACACCAAGATAAATGAAGTTGGATGCCACAAGAGCCAACACGATAAGGAAAAGGTAAAACATGTAAGGCTCCAAACATTTTTACTTATTTCATGTTTTAAATTTTATACTACATCTATTAACCCTAATATTTATATTTTAGATTTAAATTTTTTTAACAAGATCTCACATAAACCTAGATTTCTTCATGATTTTTTACATTAATATTTAGAACCTAGATTACAAATGAAGCTAAACAAAATGAAAGATATGTTATAAAACCCTTTTAAATTTTTGATAGAATTCAAAATTACATCCATATAGGCTGCAACAACAAAACAACCTAGAAATGCAATACTCAAACCCACAATAACAAAACGAGTATTACTTGAACTTGACGTAGCTTGAATTTGCCACCATGAAATCTCAATCACAAAATTTGAATGAGACTATCTTATAGGGACAAAAGGGTTTCATCCTTTGAATTGTGAAACCAAAGGGTTTACATCCTCGTATTTGAATGCTCAGACACAAGGGTTCAAAATAGTTTGGGGTAGGCTTTTGTGTGTAGAATATGCATCCTCCATGAATGATGAAAAATTGGAAAAATGTCTCCTTTTGTGCATTTGAACAACCTAAGGAACAAAACCATGATTTTTTTGCCTTTGACATCATTATCATTAATGTCTTTCAATTTAAGTGTGTAGGGCATAGAAGAGCCCACACAAACTATTGAGATGGTGACCAAACTTCAACTATTGCATCAATAAAGCATACACATATAATCAAACAACTATCTTCTTCTCCTTGTTGGCATGTTATGTATAGAATATGGCAGTTTAGCAGATATCTATAGTGCAGGTGGTCCTTATCATCTAGCTTATTCTAGCAAGTTTCTCAAGTTAAGTAGGCGACCTAACCATATGACGTATAGAATTACCTTGCAGTCTAGATTCACAAGTGCCCCCCCTCCTTCTATGAATGTAGAGGTTGGGGTTCGAGTCTTCGAGAATTCTATAATTCTATCTTCATCCTCAAAGATGCAATTACGCTTAAATTTGCGCCCTTAATTTTGAACACGTTTTCTAGGTGAGAGAATACCTTTTAGAGAAGTTTCATGATCCAATCTGGTATGAATGACACTTTGGATCACCTATGGAGTTAGGTGGGGTGAACAAGGAAAAAAAGGCAAGAGTTTTATTGTTAGTGGTTGGAGGCACCCCATTACTTGCTTGTCAAGGGCCAGAGTTTAGTGGTACCATGGGAAATATGCTTAGGTAAGGGGAATGCCAAAACTATGACTTTGATCGGTGACTCAATGTAAGGAGCAAGGAGTTAGAAATTTAGTTGGAGGCATGCTAGCACTTGGACAAGTTCAAACCTTTGACAAAGGGGAAAGAGTGGGTTTGAGAGTGTGGACATGAAAAGAATACTTGAACTTGTGATCTTGATTGGATAACAAAGTACATAGTGTTAGGAGTAAAATTTCAAGTGTACAACATACTAGATACACAAATAAGAAGATATACAAATGTACGACCCAAATCTGGTGACATAAAGTAACATGTTAGGGATTGAGATTTAGACTAACTTCATAATAGCTACTTGGATAAGAGGAAGGTAAAAAATTTGACTTCAACAAGATACTTAGTGCAAAGATTCAAGGAGTTGAGATTTTAGATTAGGGGATCATGAAAAGGATACCTAGATAAGGGAAAAGTCTAATACTCTAATATGAATAAAGAAAAAGTGAACCTGGGCAGAAACACAAACTGAAAAGGGAAACCTCTAAACTATGACACCTTGCACAGACTTAGTAAATCGAACACACTTCTCCACTTAGAAACTTTTGAACCCAATAGGTACATGGGAGGTGAAAAGGGGGAATACATATGCAAACTTGGACCTCGAACTAGGAAATAGGCCTTTGATCCACAAGCATAGATTACTTGAAACTAGGACATGCCAAGCACGCCCTTCCTAAAAATTGCTTGCCCTCAAGCAATGTAAATTTAAAGGTTCTAGAATTCTTGTTTCTTCCCACATGACATCCTTTGTAGGCAAATTCCTCCAATGAAACTATATATGTTGTGAAGGATTCATGTCTTAAATTTCTCACCTTTTTGATAATGATGGCACCAAAGCATAGATGTTGGGTGGTGTAGAAAAATTCTCCCAAGTGCAACCATTTAATCCATGTGGATTTATGTTTTGAATTATGTTCCCTCAAGTATGCTACAACCCACTTATTCACCATTCTTGTTTGTCCACTTGCTTGTATTTGATAACCTATGTTAGGAGTGAGTGTTGCACCTACCAAATGAAATAATTTCTACCAATAGTAGCTAGAAAATTTCTATATCGACTATGTTAGCAATTTTAGGCAACCCATGTAGCCAAATCATCTCTCTAAAAATTAATTCTACCACATGATGTGTGTTGAGTCCATAATAAATGATAAAGAAATATGCACACTCATTTATCTCATCCATAATATAAATGTGATATTTACCACAATCCTTGGGTAGACTCGTGATGGAGTCTATGAACACACTTTCCCAATTTTTGATGGGAAATAAATAGAAGTTGCAATAGATGTATTGAAAAGTCACACTCTTTTCCATGATGTTGTTGAGTGATGTCCTCCTTGATGTGTTTGATATCTTCCTCCCAAAATATCCTCATGACAATCTCTCTCTTATATAATTACAATTATTGTAGGATCTAGACTGTCCCACAATGAGTGTGTTATGCAAAGCCTTCAAAATATATCTCTTCATTTCAAAGAGTGAGTTATTAGTGACCCAATGGAAACTAACTAAATATTGAAAATTATTTATGTTTTCTTGTTTAAAGTATTCTTCGTGTTGACCCAAATTTGCACAATTTTGCTCCAAAGTCATATTTTTTATTCCTAACTAATCGTGTAATCCTTAAGATGCTTTTATTTTACATTCAATTCCTTTCCTAATTGTCTCGTTTGAGCTCAACTCTATACATGCAACTTCTAGTAATCTTGTAAAATTTTGTAAATAAAACCCTTTTTGAAGCCCATCAAACTTTTTGATTACCTACTTTATTTCCTTGGCCCTTGTTTGTTCTCTTGGTCCCTAAATTTTGTTACATTGTTAAGCCATTCTTCTACCTTCAGAAGTGCCATTTGGGTCTTTTCTAAGGATTTCTTGGTTGATTTAAGCTTAGAGGTGAGTATATCGACCTTTCCTTCTTTTTCTTGAATGCATTTAGGGCCATCTTTGTAAATCAAATGAGTGTATCTCTATTTTTCATCAAATATAGGTATTTTTTTTTCATTCTTTCTAAGGTATTCTTCACTACACACAAATCTACAAGAGTGGCAGTAAGTTTAGTACCAATAACATTTAATTCATCTAGGTCATTTGTTTCTTCTTACAACTTATAGTTAGCTCTTTAATGAGACTTTTTTTTGTCCAACTCAATATTCACACTTCTAATTCTTCTATTAACAACAATTTCAATTTTCATTCATTACGCCTATACAAAACATTGGCAAAATGACATCTCTTTTCTTTCTCTTGGCTGCAAGTTATAGCATCTCCACATAAAAAAGCCTTGAAAGTGTTTTCATAAATTGAGGAAAAATTATATGTGGATGCAACATGACATTCTAAAATAAATGAGATATATTTCTTCTTGTGAGAATGCTTTGCATACTTGACTTGATGTAATTATGATGTTGTTGATTTCTCATGTGCTCCACTTGAGTGAACCACCTAAGGAAGGTTTTGAATAATCAAATTTGACTTTTCCCCATAAAAAAATGCACTACTACTTCCCAATGACCAAGGGTTTGACCATCAACTAACTCTTTCAAAACATCATTCTCCATAGCCTTGAGAGTTTCTTTGTAATATCCTTGATTAGCACTATGAATAAGAAGTCATGGGGATACCTCTACAACCAATAAAAAAAAAGAAAAAAAACCTAACATAATGAGGCATCAGGGAAGAACTTGATGCAAACTCCATCTTAAACTTTAGTACTCGGTGTTTCAAAATATTGCCCATAGCCCACACCATCATGCATGATCATTTTTTCAATTTGAGAGAAATGATCCCATTTTCATTTTTTACCTTTCTTCATTTCATCATTTCTAGCACACTTCTCATGATGAAAAAAATATTGTAATGAAAGAGTAGGAGGATGATGTTATACATCCTTTCTATGATTATCCTTCTTATATCTTGGGCTATAATCAAAGAAGAAATAAAAATGCTTACTTTTTTCTTCTATTATAAGGTTGCGTAAGATCATTTGGAATTAGATGGATGATAGGATCAAACATTCCAACTTGCAAACTAATAATTATGTTCTTTATAGTGACAACATTTACTTCACCCATGTTGGCCATTTGGAGGAATTGATTATGTGTTGCATTGATGTCAACACTAGCTATTTTGGCTGCTTTACCGGTATCCTTTTGGTCCCGGTAGGTTGTTTGGTTTCTGGTTGGATTAGATCATGATATTCCGGTATACTCCGGTATGCTTTGGCTTAGATCTTCTATTCATGCTACTCAGATACATGTTTAGTCAGTTGGTTTTGATTTGGTGATCAGATGCTATCTTATATGTTGGTAAGTGTGGTTTGTTGATCCGATGTGGGTTTCACCGACAGAGTTTTGTTGAAGATCTTTGATGTTATGCATAAGTGGTGTTGGCACGGCTTCTAGTAGAGATTCGGGATGCTAATGGTGATCATGCTCAATACTTGGCTAATTGGGATCATTGCTTTAGTGTGTGTGGACCTAAATTGGGTCCGGGTCTATCTAGGTTTGGACCGGCTTAATGTAACGTGTTGTTTGATCTTCTCGATGTGTTTTCGGGATGTCTTATGGGTTGGATATTATTTGTTTGGTCTCAGGACGACTTATGTAATTGCTTTATTGTCTGGTGGCCGACCTTACTGTTTATGGTCGAGGGTTTGTATATATATGATGTAAGATCTCATTGTAGATCATGTATGGAATATAAGTGATATAGGAATGTGGTATAGGAGCGAATAATGTAATAATCATTCATGCAGAGGATTTGGTCGATCACTGGTGATTGAGTTCGGTTTATGTAAGAGGATTAAGTCCTCTAGTATTGAGCTTAACCAGAACTGTACTCAGGCATATGAGATGCTATCATTGTAGTTCATTCTTCCTTCCAGATTGTAGTTTGGTTTTTTATGTAGTCAGTGAGAATCCTTTTGTAATGAGAAGTGTGCTCTAGGCTATTGGCCTTCCTACAAGTGCAAGCCCCTCAATTTGTAATCACATACTTACTGCAGAAGTATTATCTGGCTGTGGGTAGGATTCCCATCGTGGTTTTTCCCTTTACTGGGTTTTCCACATACAAATCTTGGTGTCATGTGGATGGCATTTATTCTCTAATTGTTGCTTGTGCTTAATTGGTATATCTACTATTTCAGTAATTGGTTTATGCATTCTAGTATTGATCTTATGTGTTTCGGTATTAAAGTTTTAATTTCTTAAGGTTTCGGTAATCTAGTGACAACTGATTCACCCCCCCCTCTCAGTTGTCTTCCGATTATTTGAACTGTCTAACAACCCATTGTGCCTTTCTTCATCTCATCGACTTGAGCACTCTGCAAACTTAGAGTCAAATCTCCCATGTCTACTTCATATAAAGGATTTATGTTTTCTTTATTAAAGATGGTGTCTTTTACCATTTTTTCTTCTTAGACATGAGTTGTTGTAATCTCATAAAAGGAATTTATGAACACTTTGTTTAAAGTGTTAGCCTTTACCATTTTTGGACACTTCCCATGATGGGAAAATCCTTGCAAGAATATCAATTCTTTGTTAAAATTTGTACCTTCGTGACTTAAG
The DNA here is from genome assembly GCF_030272615.1 of Cryptomeria japonica. Classification (NCBI taxonomy): domain Eukaryota; kingdom Viridiplantae; phylum Streptophyta; class Pinopsida; order Cupressales; family Cupressaceae; genus Cryptomeria; species Cryptomeria japonica. The sequence continues at coordinate 431,335,008 of NC_081415.1, forward strand.
CTATGATCATGAAGATAATCAATTGTTGGTTTGAACACTTCAACATGTTGAAAGCTAACATTAGTTTTCATTGAGGAACTCTTCTCCAATGCATGCCTCTCAACAAGGTCATCCAGGGACTCCACTTCACAAGCTTCTTGATTATCCAATTCAAATTCATATATGAGGAGGACCATTTGGCCCCTCCTCATATGCCTATATTTAGGTAAAATTATTTTTTAATAGTTTTAATATAAAAAATAATTTTACCTAAATATAGGCATATTTTTAGTCAAAATTTATGGCTAAATGCAATGGTGACGCCCAATCAGCTTCAAACTACATGCAACAATATCTCCAAGCCAAAATACACCTCTCAAGAGGAATCTTCACACCTAGTGCTCTAATTCCATGTTAGAGTTTTAAGTGACTCTACAACACCCTAGAGACCAAATGAAAGGCCAAAATAGCTTCCATAAGAGAATGGCAAGAAGATTGCATCACAATATAAGATGATAATATTGCTAATGGACATGTCAATGTACATGATTTGCCTTGCTTATGAAGATAAGGTGACAATGGTGGATTAGACAAGATGTTGACAAGTGTCTTAATCCTATGCAATGCACAACCTATCACCCACATAAGGTGGAAAAGTGATAGTGTGATAAGTCCATGAAAAGTGGAAGATCCATTTAAGGTGAATAAGTGATAACATGATAAAACCACCTAATGTGGAGATGCTCCTAAAGTGTAAAGTGATCACTAAGTAAACTTAAGTGATGTGTAATTAAGATGTACATGAGGTTATCACTAGGTACAACACCTTAGTTACACCAACACTTTGAGTTCCACTCACAATCACCTTTTCTAACATATTCATCAATTCACTTAACAATCAAATCATTCTCTTAACAAATCAATCAAATTAGTTAACTAAATAATCAATACTAATAATGAAGTTAGTTAACTCCCAATCAATTCCTCTCAACAAATCTCATTTTTCAATCATTCAACCATCTCCTCAGATCTGAACTATTGATCAATATCCAAAAAATCTACAAATTATGGGTGATCCCACAATAGTGGGTTACACTTTTTGGCCAACTTTGACACTTTGATGAACATTTTGGAAAAAAACCTTCACTTTTTGACACCTATAACTTTTAGACCATTAAGAATTTGTAGATGATGTAAATTAGTGATTTGTAACATCTTGTTTGTAGATTCTAAATATTATTTTTAAAATTTTTTTAATCAATTTGTATTT